>NC_060184.1:60962947-61262947 GCF_021184085.1 Oncorhynchus gorbuscha
CAGTAAACAGGATCCCACTGGGTACAGACCTCGGTTCAACGTCTAGTTGTGATTTACATGGGGTTGAATTGTCAACTGACGTGAATTAAACATGAAATCTACAAATCAAATCAAATCAATTGGTGTTACTCAATGAGTGGGTGCAGCACTGAGCTAGCCTGCAACATTACTTCCTGTAGTAGCTCACACTGCTCATTTAATGTCTCGATGAGTCAATGCGCTATTGAGTCTTAACATAGGAATGAATGGTGTCATATATATATATATATACACACACACTGCATATACAGTTCTTGGTTTTAACAGACGGATTTTGATGTGGATTCTTTTAAAATCAGGCCATTTAGATTAACGCGGACAATCGACTCTATGTTAAAAGGTAAAGACAACTTAATTTCATTGGGACTAGCTTCCTACGGTTGTTTGAATAAGTGTTTGAATGACCTTTTCCAATGCTTGTGTACTGTCATTCTCATGAAATGAAAACAGAGGAACTCTTTCCATTTTTAATCTCAGGCAATGAAGCTTGGGAGATTGAAAGCAGAGGCATAGGAGTCAGTTTAAGGGAGCGGGGGAGAGAGGGAGGGCAGGAGAGGGCCAGAGAGGGAGCCTTTGAAGGGATAGCGTGGGGTAGAAGGAGAGTCAGAGAGACAGGGGAAGAAAGAGTTAGACATGGCTGAATGAGAGAAAGCAAGAGGCAGAGAGACAGGAGGGAAGAATAGAGGTGAGCCAAAGACAAGGCAATGACAGAAAAGACGTACTTAAGAGACCACCAGCTTCATCTCTCATTGAAACACAAGTCCTGCTTGAAGATGGAGATGCCTACTAGATCAATCAGAAAGTACATGGTCAATTACCTCATTCAGTAGACTCCTGATTGTCTTCTCAATCTCTAGTACTTCTCTCAAGTTAAGTAATGCCTTCCCGGAGTGTCTGTAGTCTGAATACAAATCACACTCTGCAGATGTGAAGCATACAGGATGCCTCTGCTCAACTCTCTCCATCACGATAATATTTCATCTTCCAAAAAGGCTTCATTTCTCTCTCTTTGTCTGTGACTGTCTGTGCAGTCCTCGGGGTTTTCTGACCAGACCACTCAACTGTCTCGGGACACTGTCGGTTGTCAGTGTCTCTGTTTATATCTGATTTGTTGTGGAGTGTGGGTGGTGATTTGTTGTGGAGTGTGGATGGTAGAGGCTGCCACATTGCCTGAATGGGCAGCAGACTTGGCAGGCTCCACATCTCTTACCAAACCAGAGGGCATCATTAAACCTCACATCATGCTTGCCCACATCTGTGTGTGTGTGTGTGTGTGTGTGTTTGATTCCCTGCCAAGACAAACTAGAGGGCATCATCCAACCTTACCCCATGCCCCATGCCAGGAACCTCAGCTGACCCCAATGCCTCCATCCACCTGCAGAGAAGCCAGCAGACAAAACTGGTTGAAATAACATCATTATGGTAGTAATGAGGTTGTAATTGAGTTATTTCAATCAGTTTTCCCCACTGTAACCATCTCTATCAGCCTGGACAGCAGAGGCATGGAGACAGCGAGGCAGAGTTGTATATTTGGCCTCCACCAACCGTTCGCTGCACTAGGGAGGGAGTGGAGATGAAAATGTTAGAAGGAGGCCAAGGATGATTATCTTTCCCAATCATGTTGTTAGTATGGTACTGGTAATGGGGCAGGTGGCTGGGCAGGTCTGCACCAGACAGCTAAACGTATTGGGCCAGATGGAGAGTGCCAGCCCGAAGCCAACACAAACAGTGTGAGTTTGTCTTTGTGTTTCTGCTTTGTGAAGGGAAGGAAGAGACAGGGAGTCACGTTCCATGCTTCCACGGGGGCATGGCAGAATGTTGTCAGTATCGAACCAAACTAGCATCATTTTCATTACTACTGTATATGTTGGATAAACATTGGCATGATTGACACTATTGTTGCATTTTGCTAGGAAAATTGGGTTTTGTCATGGCTGCTAGAGTTGGGGGCACATGTAACGCAGTGTTAAAATGACCCTTAGCCAAGCAGTCAAATGATGAAAACAAGTGATTTTAACTTACATTAATTATTCACATTTTATGAATCATACAAACACTAACTTTAAATTGCATTGGGGTCCTGTGTAGAGTGCCATAGAAGTTATAAAAAATATATAATATGGACACGTTCAGACTATTCAAGGTGTTTTGAAATAAACCGATTGGCCATGCACAAACAGGTGTTACTGCAAATATTGTATACTTTCATATAAATGTGTATATTTCCTGCAAAATCATTACATATGCCTATGATAATATGCTAATTCATTAACAGACCTATATGATATAAATGATTCGGAGACAGATGTTCGTTTCTTACACCACAGTTCGAAAGTTTGGGGTCACTAAGAAATGTCCTTGTTTTTGAAAGAAAAGCACTTTTTTGTCCATTAAAATAACATCAGATTGATCAGAAATACAGTGTAGACAATGCTAATGTTTTAAATGACTATTGTAGCTGGAAACGGCTGATTTTTAATGGAATATCTACATAGGCGTACAGGGGCCCATTAGCAGCAAACATCACTCCTGTGTTCCAATGGCGCGTTGTGTTAGCTAATCCAAGTTTATCATTTTCAAAGGCTGACTGATCATTATAAAACCCTTTTTCAATTACGTTAGCACAGCTGAAAACTGTTGTCATGATTAAAGAAGCAATAAAACTGGCCTTCTTTAGACTATTTGAGTATCTGATGCATCAGCACTTGTGGGTTCAATTTCAGGCTCAAAATGGCCAGAAACAAATAATTTTCTTCTGAAACTTGTCAGTCTATTCTTGTTCTGAGAAATGAAGGCTATTCCACTCGAGAAATTGCCAAGAAACTGAAGATCTCGTACAACGCTGTGTACTATTTCCTTCACAGAACAGAGCAAACTGGCTCTAACCAGAATAGAAGGAGGAGTGGGAGGCCCCAGTGCACAACTGAGCAAGAGGATATTAGAGCAGAGGTGTGGACTTGAGTCACATTAATTGGACTCAAGTCAGACTCGAGTCACAGATATGATGACTTGCAACTTGACTTTGACTTTAACACTTTGACTTGTGACTTAAACTGGACGTGAGCCTTTTGACTCAAACTGACTTGATACCCTCCCCAAGCCCAAATATGATAAATGATGCTTATAAATAAAGTGTGCAGTGCATCAACTCTTCATTTAACGGATTACAGTTTGAATCGGACAGCAGCCAATCAAATCAAATTGTGCCAGCTGAGAAAAAGTTGTGCGTGGCAATGCAGAGGAATGTTGGTGGGTGAATTCAGTCAGAGCCCTTGGAAAGATGATACCCCAAATTATTATTTTCGGATCGCATCTCTGCATGTCTGGCAGACATATCAGTGTGGATGACGGATCACCACCTCAAGCTGAACCTCGGCAAGACGGAGCTGCTCTTCCTCCCGGGGAAGGACTGCCCGTTCCATGATCTCGCCATCACGGTTGACAACTCCATTGTGTCCTCGTCCCAGAGCGCCAAGAACCTTGGCGTGATCCTGGACAACACCCTGTCGTTCTCAACTAACATCAAGGCGGTGGCCCGTTCCTGTAGGTTCATGCTCTACAACATCCGCAGAGTACGACCCTGCCTCACACAGGAAGCTGCGCAGGTCCTAATCCAGGCACTTGTCATCTCCCGTCTGGATTACTGCAACTCGCTGTTGGCTGGGCTCCCTGCCTGTGCCATTAAACCCCTTCAACTCATCCAGAACGCCGCAGCCCGTCTGGTGTTCAACCTTCCCAAGTTCTCTCACGTCACCCCGCTCCTCCGTTCTCTCCACTGGCTTCCAGTTGAAGCTCGCATCCGCTACAAGACCATGGTGCTTGCCTACGGAGCTGTGAGGGGAACGGCACCTCAGTACCTCCAGGCTCTGATCAGGCCCTACACCCAAACAAGGGCACTGCGTTCATCCACCTCTGGCCTGCTCGCCTCCCTACCACTGAGGAAGTACAGCTCCCGCTCAGCCCAGTCAAAACTGTTCGCTGCCCTGGCCCCCCAATGGTGGAACAAACTCCCTCACGACGCCAGGACAGCGGAGTCAATCACCACCTTCCGGAGACACCTGAAACCCCACCTCTTTAAGGAATACCTAGGATAGGTTAAGTAATCCCTCTCACCCCACCCCCCCCCTAAGTTTTAGATGCACTATTGTAAGTGACTGTCCCACTGGATGTCATAAGGTGAATGCACCAATTTGTAAGTCGCTCTGGATAAGAGCGTCTGCTAAATGACTTAAATGTAATGTAAATGGATATAAATACTAAGTGGTATCAACAGAAAATGGATTGCAACTTGCAAAACATGCGGGATGAAAATGACAGACGGAGGCGCAACAATTTCCAACTTTGTTTGACATTTGAAGCTGCACAAAGAACTGTAAGTCCGGGCCAATATAGCCGACAGCTATATATAACTTTGCTAGTGTAGCATGTAGGCTAACGTAACATTAAGTCAACGAGCCTCCACACAGTCAGTCAGTGCGGGAACGTGATCATTGCACCCAAGATTGAGCTACAACTGGCTAGGCAGTTGGTAGCCTAAATCCTGCCTGATGTTACTGCTGTTCCTAAATCCACTGACATATGTTAGCCTACTGTAACCACACAGAGTGTGTGTGTGAGAGAGAAGGTTGGGTGATTGTGGTCAAGCCTACATCGCCCGATTGCGTCCCATAGCGGGGGTCATTCTCATGGCTACCCATGTATTTCCATGAAAATGTTAATTTGGAAAGTAAAAATTATATATATATATATTTTAAAGCATTCGTGATTAGCGCAAATGTATTATACTAACTATTACCCTTGTTAAAAATATGAAATGGTATTACGTTTGGTGAAGAGCACATTATGACTTGTTATACGACTTGAAACTCAAAGTTTAGGACTTGAGACTTGACTCGGACCTGCCTGTCTTGACTTGGGACTTGACTTGAGTGCTAGACTTGAGACTTACTTAAAACAATGACTTGGTCCCACCTCTGCATTAGAGTGTCTAGGTTGAGAAACAGATGCCTCACAAGTCCTCAACTGGCAGCTTCACTAAATAGTACCAGCAAAACACCAGTCTCAATGTCAACAGTGAAGAGGTGACCCCGGGATGCTGGACTTCCAGGCAGAGTTCCTCTGTCCAGTGTCTGTGTTCTTTTACCCATCTTAATATTTTATTTTATTGGCAAGTCTGAGATATGGCTTTTTCTTTGCAACTCTGCCTAAAAGGCCAGCATCCCGGAGTCACCTCTTCACTGCTAATGTTGAGACTGGTGTTTTACGGGTACTATGTAATGAAGCTGCCAGTTGAGGACTTGTGAGGGGTCTGTTTCTCAAACTAGACACTCTAATGTGCTTGTCCTTTTGCTATTCTGATTAGAGCCAGTTTGCACTGTTCTGGGAAGGGAGTAGTACACAGCGTTGTACGAGTCCTTCAGTTTCTCTGCAATTTCTCGCATGGAATAGCCTTCATTTTTCAGAACAAGAATAGACTGACGAGTTTCAGAAGAAAGTTATTTGTTTCTGGCCATTTTGAGCCTGTAATTAAACCCATAAATGCTGATGCTCCAGATACTCAACTAGTCTAAAGTTTTATTGCTTCTTTAATCATGACAACAGTTTTCAGCTGTGCTAACATAGTTGCAAAACTGTTTTCTAATGATAAATTAGCCTATTGAAATGATAAACTTTAATTAGCTAACAACGTGCCATTGGAACACAGGAGTGATGTTTGCTGCTAATGGGCCTCTGTACGCCTATGTAGATATTCCATTAAAAATCAGCCTTTTCCAGCTACAATAGTCATTTACAACATTAACAATGCCTACACTGCATTTCAGATCAATCTAATGTTATTTTAATGAACAAATAAAAAAGTGCTTTTCTTTCAAAATCAAGTAAATTTCTTAGTGACCCCAAACTTTTGAATGGTAGTTTCTATATTAAAATTACATGCCTAGTTCAAGTGGTCTCTGAGCAATAAGAGTACAGATTAAACATGATACAAATGCCCCTGCTCTCCCCTATCATATGGCATACATCTATTGTCCACCTGCCAACCCTCTCTCAACACCGGAATACCGAACAGTACTATAGTCCCAATCTAGGCTAATGTAAAACAGTACTGCTGTACCTACCCCACTGAGACTGGCCTTCACCACAACTTAGTAAGGGACACTGACTCATCATCCTCCTTTTGTTTTCTCACTGTCTCTCCCTCCTTCCCTTCTTCTCTCCATGTCCTAAACACAATGCATAGTAGCTCTCTGTGATAAGGTGCACTGGTGGTGTTTCTAATTAGTACAAAGTTCTGGTGTGTGTGTGGGTATGTGTGTGCGCAGTGCGTGAGTAAGTGCGTGTGCATTTGGCGAGTGCATGAGAGAGTCTGCACCTGTGGTGTTTTTCATTAGTACAAAGTTCTGGTGTGTGTGTGTGTGTGTGTGTGTGTGTGTGTGTGTGTGTGTGTGTGTGTGTGTGTGTGTGTGTGTGTGTGTGTGTGTGTGTGTGTGTGTGTGTGTGTGTGTGTGTGTGTGTGTGTGTGTGTGTGTGTGTGTGTGCGTGCGTGTGTGTGTATGCGTGTGTGCGTGCAGTGCGTGAGTTCGTGTGTATTTGGCGAGTGCATGAGAGAGTCTGTCTGTGTGTCTGTGTGTGTGTGTTAGTGTGCATGTGTGTGTGTGTAAGTGTGCATTTGTGTGTGTGTGTGTGTAAGTGTGCATTTGTGTGTGTGTGTGTGTGTGTGTGTGTGTGTGTGTGTGTGTGTGTGTGTGTGTGTGTGTGTGTGTGTGTGTGTGTGTGTGTGTGTGTGTGTGTGTGTGTGTGTGTGTGTGTGTGTGTGTGTGTGTGTGTGTGTGCATGTGTGTGTGTGTGTGTGTTAGTGTGCATGTGTGTTAGTGTGCATGTGTGTGTGTGTGTGTGTGTGTGTGTGTGTGTGTGTGTGTGTGTGTGTGTGTGTGTGTGTGTGTGTGTGTGTGTGTGTGTGTGTGTGTGTGTGTGTGTGTGTGTGTGTGTGTGTGTGTGTGTGTGTGTGTGTGTGCATGTGTGTGTGTGCGCGTGTGTTGAAGCTCAAGTCAGTTCCTCTTCACAAAAATCCCTTTCTGCAGGAGAGTGACCATCCACTTCTGTCACCCACCCACACAAGGCTCAAATGATCCCTTAAACATGTCGTGAATATGTCAACTTTGCCGTCTTAGGGTCACATACTCTGTAATGGCCAATTCATCTTAACAGTGGAGGCTATTGAAGGGAGGACGGCTCATAATAATGGCTGAAACGGAGCGAATGGAAATCATACGTTTGATGTATTTGATACCATTCCACTGATTCCACCTCCTGTGCATCTTAACTGCTGAGGCATCCAGTGCCTCGCAGTTCTTTCATGTGTACATTTTATTCCTACTAGCACTGAGTTTGCTAATAGCTACTTTATTGAGGGAAAACGTACTTGCTATGCCTAAGATATGTGGTTGTCCCCCTAGCTATCTTAAGATGAATCCACTGACTCTAAGTCTCTCTGGATAAGAGCATCTTCTAAATGACTCAAATGTATATGTACAATTGAAATAATGATATAAGTATAATAAGAATAATACATGTTTACTGTGTGCATCAGGTAGCGATGACCCCACTCATCAGGTAGCGATGACCCCACTCATCAGGTAGCGATGACCCCACTCATCAGGTAGCGATGACCCCACTCATCAGGTAGCGATGACCCCACTCATCAGGTAGCGATGACCCCACTCATCAGGTAGCGATGACCCCACTCATCAGGTAGCGATGACCCCACTCATCAGGTAGCGATGACCCCACTCATCAGGTAGCGATGACCCCACTCATCAGGTAGCGATGACCCCACTCATCAGGTGCGATGACCCCACTCATCAGGTAGCGATGACCCCACTCATCAGGTAGCGATGACCCCACTCATCAGGTAGCGATGACCCCACTCATCAGGTAGCGATGACCCCACTCATCAGGTAGCGATGACCCCACTCATCAGGTAGCGATGACCCCACTCATCAGGTAGCGATGACCCCACTCATCAGGTAGCGATGACCCCACTCATCAGGTAGCGATGACCCCACTCATCAGGTAGCGATGACCCCACTCATCAAGTAGCGATGACCCCACTCATCAGGTAGCAATGACCCCACTCATCAGGTAGCGATGACCCCACTCATCAGGTAGCGATGACCCCACTCATCAGGTAGCGATGACCCCACATTTGTCGCCATATTAAAATGGAAATGTGAGCAAGATGTGCTCCGTCTTCTGTCCAGGGAGGGGTTCTCTCGGTGAAGACATTCTAATTCTCCACCTCAGATAGTTATGTACAGGAACTTCAGAAAGTGTTCAGGGCCATTGACTTGTTCCACATTTTGTTGTGTTACAGACATCATTTAAAATGGATCAAATTCAGAGTTTGTGTCACTGAAGTCAATAAGTATTTAACCCCTTTATGATGTCAAGCCTAAATAAGTTCAGGAGTAGAAATGTGCTTAACAAGTCACATAATAAGTTGCGTTTAATTTTAAATGACCACCTCATCTCTGTACTCCACACACACAATTATCTGCAAGGTCCCTCGGGCGAGCAGTGAATTTTAAAAACAGATATAATTACAAAGACCAGGGAGGTTTTCCAGTGGTTCACAAAGAATGGTACCTATTGATGGGTAACAAAGAAGCAGACATTGAATATCCCTTTAAGCATGGTGCAGTTATTAGCTACACTTTGGATGGTGTATCAATACACCCAGTCACTTCAAAGATACAAGCGTCCTTCCTAACTCAGATGCCGGAGACAAAGGAATCCGCAGATATTCCACCATGAGGCCAATGGTGATTTGGAAACAGTTACAGAGTTTAATGGCTGTGATAGGAGAATACTGATCAACAACATTGTAGTTACTCCACAATTACTAACCTAAATGACAGAGTGAAAAGAAGGAAGCCTGTACAGAATAAAAATATTCCAAAACATGCATCCTGTCTCTGTCACGTTCTGACCTTAGTTCTGTTGTTATGTCTTTGTTTTAGTATAGTCAGGGCGTGAGTTGGGTGGGTTGTCTATGTTCCTTTTTCTATGTTTTGGGATTTCTGTGTTTGGCCTGGTATGGTTCTCAATCAGAGGCAGCTGTCAATCGTTGTCCCTGATTGAGAACCATACTGAGGTAGCCTGGTTGAACTTTTGAGTGGTGGGTGATTATTTTCTGTGTCAGTGTTTGTTCCACACGGAACTGTTTCGGTTTTGTTATTTCACGTTGTCGTTTATGGTTTTGTTCAGTGTTCATTATTCTTATTAAACTATAATGGACACTTACCACGCTGTGCATTGGTCCTCCGATCCTTCCTACTACTCCTCCTCATAAGAGGCACTAAAGTAATACCGCAAAAACTGTGGCAAAGAAATGAACTTTTGTACTGAATACAAAACGTTATGTTTGGGGCAAATCCAACACAACACATCGTTGAGTACCACTCTTCATAATTTCAAGTAAGGTGGTGGCAGCATCGTGTTATGGGTATGCTTGTCATCGGCAAGGACTAGGGAGTTTTATTTTAGGGTAAAAAGAAACAGAATAGAGCTAAGCACAGGCAAACTGCTAGAGGAAAACTTAGTTCAGTCTGCTTTCCGACAGACACTGGGAGACAAATTCACCATTCAGCAGTACAATTACCTAAAACACAAGGTCAAATATACACTGGAGTTGCTTACCAAGGTGACATTGAATGTTCCCTGAGTGGTCTAGTTACAGTTTTGACTGAAATCGGCTTGAAAATCTATGGCAAGACTTGAAAATGGTTGTCAATGATCAACAACCAACTTGACAGAGCTTGACGATTTTTTTAAAGAATATTGGGCAATCCAGGTGTGCAAAGCTCTACCCATAAATATTCACAGCTGGAATCAGTGAAATAGGGGGTTGATTACTTATCTAATCAAGTTTTATTTTTCCATAATTTTCAAATAAATGTTAGAATTTCTGTTCCAATTTGACAATACAGAGTATTTTGTGTAAACCATTGACAAATAAATGACAATGCAATCCATTTTCATCCCACCTTGTAGCACAAAATGTGGAAAAAGTCAAGGGGTGTGAATACTTTCTGAAAGCACTATAGCTGTCACTGCACACTGCACACGTGAATGGGAGAGATAGATTCAGAGTCTGCAATCACGTCATATACATAAAAACACTGCTGCATTCCAGTCACATCACGTCTACTAAACACAGAATTGATTTTTCACTCCTCCTATTCGCCTGCTCTGACATAACTACGTCTAGGATATATGGGCCCATCACAAACTAATCGTATTACCCTGCACCGCGCTGAGGTGAGGAAGAGAAGATAGAAGTAAAGAAGGAAGGTGATGCCAATATTACTACATGCACCTTTAATGTGTGTCCTGGGGATTCCAAGATCCTGTATGACTCAATCATGTGCTAAGAAGGAGACACTCCAATGAATGCAGAAGTGAGTGCTGTAATATAACTGTGCTTTACTGTACTATACCCCTCGTGGATGGTACCAGACATTTTAACACCTGTCCTGGCTGTCATATATGATGGTATTTTCAAGTAAGGACAACTTTATATTTTCTGAGCTATGGACTATGATAACTTCAAAATACTAGGTATGCTAATTTCTGTAAACTCTATTTTTTGTCTCTAGCTCTCTCTCTCTCTCACACACACACACACACACACACACACACACACACACACACACACACACACACACACACACACACACACACACACACACACACACACACACACACACACACACACACACACACACACACACACACACACACACACACAAAAGCAGGTAATTGCCCACCCATCTAAACACACGATTTCCATGGAATTAGTAATTGATAGAATCAATTACAAGCCGTTCTGAGACAGCCAGGGTTTGCAACAGGGGACCCTTGTAAAACCACTCTGCACTTCTCATACATACACACAGTAGTGGGCGTCGTAGGTTTGGCTCCATAGAAATAGTACAATCCATTATCACAAACTTCTCTCTGTTTTACCTTGTATTAAAAGGCATGCTTATTTTGAGAAAGAGCAGTATATTGAAAATATTATATCATTACAGATGCAAATTTTCTTGGCAGATTGTTTTGTTGTCCGGGCTTTCAAGCCTTCAAAAAGCCTTGGAATAATGTAACGAGGAAAATAAATGTGAAAAAAGACACTTAGATTCTGCGTTTTTAGTTTTTTGAGGACTAGTTGTAATTAAATATCACTTTATCTAATTATGTCTTCAGTTAAAAACCAGTTCAAACGAATTCCTCAGTCCTCTCTTGTCCTTTGATTCGAAGGTCTCTCCACATTTTTCAGAATAGCGTTTTGTTTCCAGAATGCTCCTCTTTATTAATCTTCATGTTATTGGTTCCATGTAGTGTGGTACACTATCTATTTGTTCTGTTGTCCTCGTTCCTGCTCACGACATCCCAGCAATAGCTCTGTCCTTGGCCTGTAAACACAATTACCACACTTTTCCTTCACCTGCAGTGTTAAAGAACACACTGGCTTCCCCATTCGTTCTCTCTCCCTTGTTCTCTTTCACTTTCTCTGGAGTCATTAGTAGGGAGGTCAGGAAGCCTGTTGTTCTGAGTGTGATTCATCGAGATACAGCTCAGATACGGTGCAGGATACACAGTTTACCTCACATAACGACTGAGGTGGTGGTGGGGAGTGGGGGCTGGGTTGGTGAAGCAACAGGGCCGATTGAACGTATTTAAATGAGAGTGTGTCTTTGAAGCGACGGCGTCGGGACCTTTGTTAGCGGTCCCGGTGGAGCGGCCGTGTTGACAGTCTCTCATGTTTCTGACAGGAAAAGTGGGAAACCTTGGCGTGTGCCTCGGGGCTTGTTCAGCATCGCTTCGTCTGCCTCTCTGATCAACTCTCCCGTCTTGTTTAAAGTTACCCTTGAAGTCCAACCCGAGGAGTCAGGAAAACAACCACAGACTGGGATGGAATGGGACCTTATGTACTTCATGTGGAGGAGGATGCCAATGAGAAGAATGTCAATACCTTCATCGAATAATTTATAAAGGCCATAGTTACATGTCTCCTAAGAGTAGTGAACAACTGTACATGGAGAAAATAGTGGAAGTATGTTAATCAGCTTTAAAATGTCACCATAAGTGAAATGGCACATCCCTGATGATCATTTAGCTACGTTACACCCGCACTCACAAACAGCAGGGTAGCATATTATTAATGTTGCTGTTTGATCGTGCTGCCACGACAACGCTGAAGGTGATGCTTCTGATCAGCCGGCATGAATGTTTAGTTGAATTCATCACAGGGACTTTACTGTCTCTGAGACCTTGACAACTTGACTGAGCTTTGATTCCTGAAGTCCTTTCCCTTAGCTAACCTGCTGTGAGAGAAAGAACGTCCTCAAAGTTTAACTGAAGAGAGGATATAGTTTAGAGAGGAAGCATAAAAGAAGACAATCTAGCAACCTTTGAGGATAAAAAGTGTAAATAGTTGATAAAAGAATGTCCTGATTTGTGGAAATGTGACCATATTTCACCATCTATCCCCCTTACACACACACACGCATTCACACACACACACACACTCACACACGCACACACACACAAACACACGCACACACACACGCACACACACACACACTCACACACGCACACACACACACACACACACGCACACACACACACACACTCACACACGCACACACACGCACGCACGCACGCACGCACGCACGCACGCACGCACACACACACACACACACACACACACACACACACACACACACACACACACACACACACACACACACAGGTAATTAGAAACATCGACCAGGACATGTCCACCTGTCTTACCACTGAGGTAAAGTACAGTGACACTTCAGAGGAACAGAAAAAGACAATGATCAATATGAACCCTTCTGGAATATCAAACTTCAACATATGCTGCAAGGTTAGTATGATAGCTAACATCAACCTTACTTTCAGTTGTGGTCAGTGCCGGAGGACGATTTTTTTCATGAGCATGGCCTTATTTCTATTACAACATATTGGATGACTGTCATTCATATTCCGTTCACCCAGTTCAATGTAACAGCAATAGGTTTGGGCCCCATCATGAGCTTGCTACAACCTAGCCTATGAATGAAAGTTTACAACATATTGTAGGTGAACACAGGTCGAGAGACAAATGTGGACAGACAGTGACATTCAATATCGCCTTGCACACTCTCGCCTGCATTATTCTAGCTGATATATCTAGCTGTCCAACAGTTGCAAGCAAGAGTTTCTATTGGACCAAATCAAATATGTTTATCCCCGTTTTGTTCCGTTTGCTTCCGCTGAAGAAACATTTTTGAATAGAATGGGCAGAAGGAATACACCCCTGATCAAGTGTAAACACACAGCCAAGTTGTATTCCTTCTGGCATCCATGGGCTCTCCTCCTCTCACCTCTTCTCTTTGCTTGTGGACGTCAATGCACAACATATCAGTTGTATGTGAACAGGCAACAAAAAAAACTTTCCAAGCCAAACCTGTACACACAACCTACATCGTTGTCACCATAGCTTAACTTCATAGTCAGCATAACTACCAGAACTAACGTGTTAGTAAACCCTCAACAATCATTCAGTGTACAGTCAGTAAGCATATACACTGGCGGACCCTGGTGCCAATACATGTGTAAAACCAGAAGCTTACCTTGACATGGAAGAGTTCCAGTGTTCTGTTGGATAGTCATACCCAGCTAGCTAACATAGCATCCCTCTGTTTGAGAGCAGGGTGTTTCCGTAGGCTAAACTATCTAGCTCCATTTGCTAGCTAAGTGAAACTGAGAGTTTAAAAAAAGACAATCTTTATATATATTTCTCTCTTGTCTCTCCTTCATTTTGGAAGAAATGTATTGGTTCAAAACTGTCCAACTATTGTCTTTCTCTCTCTTTGGGTCACCTACTCAGCACATTTTATGCACTGCAGCGCTAGCTAACTGTAGTTCATGCTGTCAGTACTGGATTCATTATCTGAACCTTTAATTGGGTGGATAACATATCAGTTCATACTGCAAGAGCTCTGATCGGTTGGAAGACATCCTCTAGAAGTTGTCATAATTACTATGTAAGAACCATGAGCCTCCTAGGTTTTGTATTTAAGTCAATGTACACAGAGGAGGACATAAGCTAGCTGTCCTCCTGCTACACCATAGTGCTACCCTACAGAATGCTGTTGAGGCTACTGTAGAGCTTCTATTCAAAATAGTGTGTTTTAATCAATTATTTGGTGACATGATTATATTTAGTATAGATTTATCTAAAAATGATAACTTTTTAAATGTTTTACCATTTTTATTTTTATGAAATTCACTGAAGAGGATGGTCCTCCCCTTCCTCCTCTGAGGAGCCTCCACTGCTTACTTCACTTCAAAAACACAACAAGCAAGCAGTATTTTCAGTCAAAAACAGTCAAAATAGGCTTATGGAAAATAATAATTTGTCTTTGTATCGAACCTGACAGAGATTCCCTCTCTCAGTTTCCCAGAGGTAGGATTGAGAGCCATAATCAAACCTAAAGTAATTTCTTCTGTAGCAATATTTGTACAGACCAAGCTACTTTTCTACATGGGTAACACAGTGTTTTGGGCTGGAGGGAGGGAGATGGGCCAGAGAGGTAAATATCAAGTGTACATCTGGTGATTTAAGTTAGTCATCTGCTATTTAGATCTGTTCCCTCTACATTCTGCCCCAAATAGAACAGATGGTTTCAATCTTTGTCTCCCAAAGTCATAGAGATTAATGGAAGATGGGTGCTAGGATAGATGCTGGTTTCAATGGACATTACCGTGGCACCTGTAGAACAAGGCTTATCTGAGGCACTAGTGGAGAGGCAGGAAGCTTGTGATTCCACCGACATGATGAGCAATTTGTCAGTTTGTCAAAATGTGTCAATTTGTCAAGTTTTCCAAAAGAAAATCTGAACGTTTCTGGTGTCTCTTATGTCCTTCTTGTCAAAAATGGACAGGGGGGTTACAGGGGGAGACGTGATTCATAGCAGGGGTGTATCTGCCTCGGGGGTTGAGAATATTATAAGTCTAAATGTCTGGGTCTTGAGTCCCCATTTAGTCTCTCCCTGCTGAGCACCTTTGTCAGACACCAGGCCCACTGTGACTGTGATGATAGTGTGATCCCTGATATGCCTCCTGATGTTTTCCCATTCTCCCTCAGGAGGTGTAGTGAAATACTGTCTGGCAAGTACACAAAACTGGCTTTTTTATGGCTTCTTTTCCATCTCAGGGCAACTGGGTGTATTACTGTAGGAGAAACTGTTCATGTGTATCGCTGGGCAGTCTAGGTAATTACATACATAGGCTCTGCGAAAACACCACAATGACTCTGTAGTTATACTTTATGTTCTGGAACTCATTTAGACCTAAGTCATGTCTGCACCCTGTTAAAATGCGCCATTGTTTCCCCTCTCCAAGGTTAACAGGGATGGACTTGGTGTGTGAAAGTACCATGGTGAAGATCTTTCACTGGAATTTGCACCATTTTGCTCTCGTCCATCTCGTCTTGTCAGATCAGAGGTCACTCATCACTAGAAGACCGAACAGACAGGATAGAGGAAAGAAGATTAGAAAGAAGTAAAGAAGGAATGAAGGAATTGGAAAACCACTAATCTATTAGCCAAAATAATGTACTGTAAAAAATATTATGTCAGCACTGAGAAGAAAGAAAAGAGGTAGCCTAATATTATGGTTTTCAAAGCTTCACAACTAGCTGTCTGTCTCTTAGTTCTGTCTGTCCAGAACTGACTCAGTTTTATCTCTGAAAAAAAAGATATATTGCTTCTGTTTCACTGTCTGTTGTTCAGAACAGGGCTTTGCGTGCTTGGCACGCCCCATGTGTTTCTGACAAACACAATCTTTCATAAAAGAAGTGGTATGGAACAGAGTTTCTCTCTTCAGAACGCCGCGGAGAGAGAGAGCGTGTCCTGGTTTTTAGTATCCCCCCCTCCAGTGGATATTCCCTTTGGTTCTCTCTACAAAGACCCAGCTCCAAGAAGAAGAGAAGGAAGAAATTCTTTGTTACTTCTGGACGGACTTGTCAATTAATGTGTTTCTTTCTGCTTTCTTTGTGGTAGAAAAAAAGTGTATATTTCTTGTTTCATGTGAAATTGAATTTTTGGGGGGGTCTCAAGTGGTGACAGATATCATGAAGATTAATTAGTTGTTTGATTAATTGAGTATTTTCTTGTTTTTGAGATTGCCACCCTGTCGAGTCAAATCTAAACTACCGAGGTTTTTTCCCCCATCGATTGGCACACGGTGGTTTGATCTCCTAATCCCACTGTTGAAGGAAGGAAACCAGTCTAAGAGAACGTTTTCATTGGTTTTCAAATCAGATCCGTTTTTAAATTAAATTTACATTTATGTTTACAAGCAGTGATGATACAAAACACCCCTGGTATAATTGCCCAATATCCTTTTCGCAATGAAGTTGGTTTCTGAACAACTCACTGCTACATTCGATAATAGAACTCATACAGAGGAGGGTGCATTAGAAGCATGTAAAAATCACTACAGAAAGATACAATGTCATCTGGATAGAAATAAAAACACAGACTCCACTAGCTATGAAAACACAGCGGAGTACCAACTGTGTTGTGCTGAAACTAAACTTGTTATCTGAAGAGACTGATTGCATGTAGTCTAATAGAGTATATCGTCTACTTGGAATTCCTCAGGGAAAATCAACAATTTAGAAGAAGCCTTTTTTCCATTTATTTTTACGACAGTTATAAAATGTCTCGATTCATCATATAATCAATATCATTTATTGGGGGGGTCCAAAACTATTTCAAAGTGATCTGTTCTGACAAAATGTCAGGCATAGACATTGATGTCTATTAAAGTTGATTCAAATCCTTGCGCGCTTCGGTTTCCTTAGATAATCAAATAAGATTTGGAAAGTCTTAATTAACATGCTAATGAGATCCTGGATTTACAACAACAATTTAAATCAACATGCAAAGTCGTAATGACTTCCTTAATCTCACTGTGAAATCACTAGCATTCAAACTTTTGCGGACGGTTTCTTGTTTTTTCAATAAAGGTGTCCGCCCCATAGGTCTCGATCGCGTCTTGTGGTAATCTTATAACATCTTATTGAACTCATCATGTAGAGGTTCTCAAATGTTTATTTCCTTTTGCAATGTTTTTTATAGTCAGGAAGACTATAGCCTTGAAAAGTATTGTCAGTGTTGCTCAAAGAGAGTCAAAGGGTTTAGGATAGAAATAACTTTCTGTTGGCAATTGACTTTGAAGATTCACATAACCTCCATACTGTATACGGTGCATTCGGAAAGTATTCAGGCCAGTTGACTTTCTCCACATTTTGTTATGTCACAGCCTTATTCTAAAATGGATTAAATAAAAAAAGATCCTCATCAATCTGATAATGACAATGTTTGACAACGTATAAAAATAAAAATAAACTGAAATACCTTATTTACAAAAGTATTCAGACCCTTTGCTATGAGACGGAAACTGAGCTCAGGTGCATCCTGTTGCCATTGACCATCCTTCAGATGTTTCTACAACTTGATTGGAGTCCACCTGAGGTAAATTCAATTGATTGGACATGATTTGGAAAGGCACACACAAGTCTATAAAAGTTCCCATAGTTGACAGTACATGTCAGAGCAAAAACCAAGCCACGAGGTCAAATAAATTGTCCATAGACCTCTGAGGTACAGATCTGGGGAAGGGTACCAAAAAATGTCTGCAGCATTGAAGGTCACCAAGAACACAGTGGCATCCATCATTCCTAAATGGAAGACGTTTGGAACCACAAATATTCTTCCTAGAGGTGGCCGTCCAGCCAAACTGAGCAATCGGGGGAGAAGGGTTCCTCTGTGGAGATGGGAAAACCTGCCAGGAGGACAAACATCTCTGCAGCACTCCACCAATCAGACCTTTATGGTAGAGTGGCCAGAGGAAAGCCACTCCTCAGTAAATGGCATATGACAGCCCGCTTGGAGTTTGCCAAAAGGGACCTAAAGGACTCAGACCAAGATTCTCTGGTCTGATGAAAACAAGATTCAACTCTTTGGCCTGAATGCCAAGCATCACGTCTGGAGGAACCTGGCACCATCACTACAGTGAAGCATGGTGGTGGCAGCATCACGCTGTGGGGAATTGTTTTCAGCAACTGGGACTGGGAGACTAATCAGGATCGAGGGACAGATGAATGAGCAAAGTACATCATTGATGAAAACCTGCTCCAGAGCGCTCAGGACCTCAGACTGGGGCGAAGGTGAACCTTCCGACAGGACAACAACCCTAAGCACACAGCCAAGACAACACAGGAGTGGCTTCGGGACAAGTCTCTGAATGTCCTTGAGTGGCCCAGCCAGACCCCGGATTTGAAACCGATCAAACATCTCTGGAGCGACCTGAAAATAACTTTACAGCGACGCTCCCCATCCAACCTGACTGAGCTTGAGAGGATCTGCAGAGAACAATGGGAGAAACTCCCCAAATACAGGTGTGCCAAGCTTGTAGCGTCATACCCAAGAAGACTCGACGCTGTAATCGCTGCCAAAGGTGCTTCAGCAAAGTACTGAGCGAAGGGTCTGAATACTTATGTAAATGTGATATTTCAATTATTTTTGTAATACATTTGCAAAAATGTCTAAAAACCTGTTTTTACTTTGTCATTATGGGATATTGTGTGTAGATTGGTGAGGGAAGGAAACAATTGAATCCATTTTAGAATAAGGCTGTAACGTAACAAAAATGTGGATGAAGTGAAGTGGTCTGAATACTTTCTGCATGTACTGTAATACCGTGACGTGCTTTTTTACAACAATACAATTGATAATACATTGATGCCACATCCAAAGTCCTCTCTCTTTTACAAAATAAAACGTAAAAACAAACAATGCAGACATTCCATTCACTGTTGTTTAGAATCCAGTTTTAATATTTTAAATGAACCATTAAAAGCACATTAAAACATTTTCTCATTTTAGTTACAAAAATGGGTCACCTAAAGGACTTATCATTGTATTCACAGAAGGATCTGAACAGAAGATGTCTAACCGATAAGTATTTCTTTCTTTAAAAAAATTCCCCACCCAAAATATATAAACTTAATTGTTTAACCAAGATATATACAGGGCATAACATCCATGGATCTTATGGTTATCAAGAAAGTTTGAGGTATACGACCAAAAAGAAAAAGGGACAGATTTTTTTTTTTAAACAAATCAAAACATCAAATTTACTTAAATAAAAAGAATGAATTCCATGATTGCTTAATACAAGCACAGGATCACAACATTAGTGGGATATGTTGCTGTATGTGTGCTGGTGAGATGTTTCCAGTTGTTTTACCTATGGTCTTGAAGGGCAAAACTGCAAATAACCTAGAGCTTTGGATGGTCAATATATACAAAAGGGATACATTATCATTAGAAATAGGGAATCGTTTGAATACTAATTTTATTTGCTTCATAACAGGTACACAGTATTTATTCATCAACAAAATATCATAATTATTTCTTTCTCTCTGTCTGTTTTTATTCATTTCTTTAACTTATATATATATTTTGTTTACGAACATTGAAAATAAGAGCCAGATGCGATTCTGATACACATGCAAGTTTTGAAAGTGGATTCAGAAAAAACAGATTGTACAAAATAATAATTACAGTTTTTTTTATCATCAAAATGCACCTTCTTTCTTAGCACCTCTTTATTTTGTTGTTTGAACAAGCACCATTGTAGTCATTTCTTTTGTACAGCACCTGGAGAAACCAGAAAAGAGGTGTGTCTCTCTCCTTTCGACCTCCCTCGTTCTTCTCCTGTTCACCCTTACCCTGCCACGCCTTCAAATGTCCTTCACCTTTGCTCCATAACAGTTTTAAGTCATGTGATTCTAGCCCTACAAGGGCAACAAGTATTTTTCTAGGTAATACATACATACATGGCAAGACATGTTCGCTACACCATTTTTTTTTTTTTTATTCAAAACTTGCATGTGGCATGGAAAAGGATGGGGGGGCTGGGTGGTATCCAAAATGTCTTGACTTTCTTTCTGACCCCACCAAGGTTTTTTGTTTTTTAGTTAGCCAAGGAAGCAGACTGGACCCACTTCAAATCCAAACTTCTGGCTGGCATCTCCAAAGTCATACAACATGACATCTATGATGGGAACCTGATCGATTTTGGGAGTATTAATCTCTATCACAGTCTTTCCGTAGCCCTTCCTCGTCTGTAAAGAGACAATGGGGGGGGGGGGAACATTAGACAGTGTGCTTTCAGTCAATTACAACCCCGTTGGAGCTAGTAAACAAGTCCAACAAAACAATCAATGGGGCATTTACATAAGCGATAAGCGCCAACTCTAGGGTTGCAAAATTCCAGAGACTTTCGCTAAAGTGCTTGAACTATCACCATTAGAGACAGGAAGTATTGAGAGGCAGCCCTTACCGCGCATCCGTCTGCGAGGGCCCTGATGTAGGGGTTGTTGTCATAGGATATCTCCTCGTCGTTGGATCCTAGGAATCGCAGCGCCTTGTCATAGCTGTCGGTGGTCTCGTCGTGCCACACCACAGACTGGTGGCAGTTATAGGTGAAGTTCTGCCTGGCAGAGGCAGTCAGTAGTTTCAGGAAGGTCATCTGAACCTCGTTTATTGTGTTGCCGGCTGCGTCAACGTATGACAACTGTTTATTGGAGGAAGGGGTGGGAGAAAACAGAAAATAGATTTAGAGGTCAGAAATTGAAGCATGGGATTGGATACAATGTACTGATTAGAAGTGTTCCATCCCAAGAGTTCTTATCAAACATCTTGTCAGCATCAGTTATACAATCTCTCTCTCTCAGACCACGGCCAAATTGAGTCTTAAAGTGATAGAGCGCTTTCCTCCTCATCCTTAAGCGTCCTTCATCATTCCCAAAGTGTATGAAATGTGACTGTGATGGGTCTGAAGGGGCTGATGAGAGTTCTTATATGAGAGGTCTCGATCCCTTTGTGGCTAGCAACGTGGGGTCACTTCCAGAGACACTCTTGTCATCTTGTCTATTTGTGGCCTAACGGCAACTTCTGAAGTGCCTCTGTACTGAGGGACAGAAGACAGGGACATTGCAGAGTGGGAGCCTGAGAAATCCTCTTAGTTTAGTATTGTGGAGGAGGAGGAGACAATTATTTTGTGAGGAGAGTGGCGCAGGATGGCAGCGTGGAATCGAGGGTGCACTTACTAGTTTACCCCGCTTAAATTCACTGAACCACGACCCTGGTATTTCTTTGGGCCATGAAGATATTCTGACCTGTGGAGCCAAACAAATGGAGCACATAGGTCTTGACAAGATCACGGAATACAACTGGTTCCTGGAATTCCATTTTTGTTGTGATGCATCAAATGTTAAGTACAATATGCAGCTAGATACCCCATCCCTCAGATCTTAATGTACAGGAGAATCACTACAGTATAGTCATTATTTGATTCCTAAGTATGTGTATGTCAGTTGGTTTCTGTTTGTATACAGTTTGTCTATACTGTATGTATTGACAATTATGTCAATTCCAACATTTGAATTTAATGCATCTATTTTCTTAATGTCTTTACATTTGTACAATTCACAGAGAATACAGTATGAATGTAAATGGCAAATTAACAAGATCATCACAAAACAAGATCAACTGGGTATTTTTGACAGCTAGAAGTCAATGGCCAAGCAGTGAACCCAGGAAACATCACCAAGCATGCATCTCCCAGTCTCACAGCCCTGACTGGCATATGAATGAAAACATCAGAACAGTATCTAGAATTGAACAAGACTATGGCTTGACTCCATGCTTTACTTGACAGTACAGTATGTGCAGGCCTCTTGGGGGAAATAAAAATGCCACTCACTCCGCTGGACTTCCTGTCTGGGTAGATGCAGGTCTCTCCTCCAGCCGTGAAGTTACAGTAGACAGAGAAGGAGTCCCCTGAACATCCCTGGTTAGGATCTATCCAGTACTCGCCTGTGGAAAAACCCAATGAATCAATTAAATACGTGAATCTTTAGTTCTCTCTAGTTCCCACGACTTCACCAAGCACTCAAAATGAAACATTTCAAAGCCAAAACACGTTTGACTTGAGGCCCAACACGTCCCACCACGATGCCGGCGTGATTTGGACTTCTAACCCCTTTTTAAACATGCGCTACAGACTGGGTTGTGTCATTGGGTTTGTCTATTACTTCTGCATCCGTTGGTACCAATCATTCGTCTGTGTGATTCACAGGGGCTGAGCTAGACCTGTGTTTGTGAGACAAGGGCGGATCCTGAAGGGTCCCAGGGCCAGGTCTTTATTTACAAAAACGTCTGTAGAGTCTGAATGCTTTGAGCTGTTATTTTTTTAATTGACATTTGTCAGTAAAACTCATGTTTACGTCAAATAGCGTTGTGTTCTACTTGTAGCCATGGTTGTCCTGAAAATAAAAGGGTCAAATACTTACTTACAAGGGCAGGACATTCAGGTAGTGGAAAGTCAGACAAATGAAAAGCCGATTTTTGCTCGGGTCTCGGTACGGATCGGGTTAAACTGCGCTATGACATCCATGTGTTTAAATCATGAGAGATGAAAGGTGACGTAAATGCGGCTGGACATCATGCCACTACATGTTATGCAGCCACTACACTATTTCATTATCACCTTAAGGAGAGAAAAAGTTAGAAATAACTTTAAAAAGGTCAAAGAAGGACCTGACATTTCTCTTGTATCAATTATGGACAGTCTGTTGAATGTTAAGTATAAACCCAAGGAGGCCTTGTTTTCAGTGCTATTCCCCACAGCAACACACTCCACCTGCAAATATATAATCTACACCCCCAATATCACTGCTATGAAATAAGCAAACACAGTCAAAGACGGTAGTATTGTAGTACTGTAGTACATTTGTATAATGCACAATGTTTTCTTTGATGTAATGTTTTATCCCTGTTTGGACCTCAGGAAGATTAGCTGATGCCTTGGCAACATCGAAATGGGATCCTAATAAAATACCAAATACGAAAGATGTCCTAATCTAGCTCAACAAAATGGCCACCAATCACAGCCAAGGCATTAGCATATTACCCATGATCCCCCTCTCTGTGACTCACCATCAGGGAACTCTGGGTGGGCGAGCTGCAGGTCTTTGCAGGTCCTGGCTGGGTTGTTCTGTGTGCCCATTGGGTACTTCATCCTCTCAATGTCCTGTTTGAGGTTGTTGAGCGAACCAAAGATGTCCTCCATGCCGTCTCCGTAGTCCATCATGGTGCCCGCCGCGTCCGCCTGCATGTCTGCATGTCTGCGGTTCTTCTTGGGAGACTGGATGGGCAGTGGCTGGATCACCTCGCCAGGGGGACCCTGTAGAGCAGAAAGGAAGAAGGAGAATATTGGTACGGAATCCCATAGTGTGACAGCGTATGCTTCAGATCGTTTTCTAAGAAATAACCCTTTTTGAATTTCACCTAATAACGTAAATGCCCTGTTCTCGGTTTTATACTGGACGCCAAAGGTTAATACTCACAGGAGGACCAGGTGGACCGATCGTACCGGTGTCTCCCTTCTGACCAGCAGGACCCTGGAAAGAACATGGAGATATAAGCATGATGTTAACTTTGGATCTAACAAACACTCCTTTAAACGACTGTCACCAACTTTCACCAGTTGAAACAAAGAGTGGTTGAACAGATCTTACCGATGAACCCTTAGATCCCTTAGGACCTCCAGGACCCTGGAAGAGACAGCCAAGACGCACAGTGAATAAATAGCAGAGGAATGTGTTTAAACATTATTGTGACATTTGAACTGTGAAGGCATGCTATTAAGAAAACAGAGAAAGCAGGGGACTGTCTTACAGGCAGGCCTGGAGGACCAGGAGGACCGAGAGGACCTGAAGAGCCACTAACACCCTGTGAAGAAGAGACCAGACATCAGTGAGATGACAGTGGGATAAAGCAGGGTAGAATACAAGGGGAAACATTAAAAACCTCTAGCAGCGTGTTAACGAGTCCTAAAATGTTTATTGTCCTATTTCATTGTGACAAATATAGCTCAAACGGCGACGCCTGTTCCTCAAGCCTAAAATAGAGACCGATAGAAGGAGACACGTTTTTTTCCCCGCCCACCATTCTTCTAAGACAGAGAAAGGGAACATTACAATTTCATTAGGCTCAACGTGAAGATGTTTAATCCATTCAGTCTCTTTAAATCGCGGAGCAAGGCTGCTGAAAGGCCGCGGCGGGTCTCAAATTGCATATTCACTCAATCTGCAATGTTTATTTAAAAATGGATGAGCGCCTTAATGTGGAGCTTCATCAGACTCGAGGACTGACCCTGTTCGAGTACCGCATGACATT
This sequence comes from Oncorhynchus gorbuscha, assembly GCF_021184085.1. Lineage (NCBI taxonomy): Eukaryota > Metazoa > Chordata > Actinopteri > Salmoniformes > Salmonidae > Oncorhynchus > Oncorhynchus gorbuscha. The sequence goes on from NC_060184.1 coordinate 60,987,376, forward strand.
TCTAACTTCCAGGAAAAAAAGATGCTTTGGTATATAGGAAAATTGCTATCCAATGAGGCTGGGAGAGAAATAGGATATTAACAGAATGCCATAGAAAGCAGAGCATTAGAATCCCTGTAATGGGCGTTACATTAGTTTTTAACACATATAATTCACCTTGAAAGACTGATCCTGCCACAAGAAGGCAAAGTGTGTACATTTCTACAGTACTGTATATGAGTAATGGTCAAGTCAAGTCCGTATTCATTTCAGAAGAGCGTACACTTGATGCATAAGTATATATGGTCCATTGGAGTGCTTGCTGCACAATATAAAGCAGGTAATGTGTCATTATAAACAACTTTCTCAGTGAACTGTAGGTGGCTGCAATCAGACCAATAGCATTGTACTTCCTGGTGGAGGGCAAATAGGTTCACGAATGGCAAACAGATGAGGCCATTAATCACTTACACCATCACCCTTGCCTCCAGGAGAGCCCTGGGGTCCGGGCAAGCCTCGGTCTCCCTTCTCTCCCTGCTCGCCAGGGGGTCCAATCAGACCAATCAGACCTGAATGACCCTGGAGGACACACACACAAAACAAGAGTCATGAGGACTGGAAAAATTGAGTCAAAACATTTTAAGACGATGCATCACTACAACCCTGCTATAAACGTCACCATTCAATCAAGTGAAATACAAATCAGCTGCAAATAATGAACATTATTGAACAAATCTGAAAGCATTTTAACCTAAAAAAATGTTGGGAGACTTACAAAACAATTTCTCTGAATTTCTCTGTGTGTGCAACTGAGGACAATATTCACAATAACGATGGCTGGAAAAGATTTGATCCTGAAACAGTCCCATTGATTTGAAAGCATGACAAATAGCCACATGAAAAGCTACCCATGGTGTCCTTTTAAACCAATCCCTGTCAATCCTGCTTTCATTTTTTGGGGCATTACTGCAATGCTTTGTGCTGCGTTACTGACTATCAAACCCGTAGTCCACTGGCAGAGCTGATGCTGTGTGTCAAATAGAGAAGGCTAAGAAGTAGGATCTTATTAAATTCAAAATGGCAACCAGCTTTCTCCAAATTTCACTTTAATTTACTGAGTAACATAAAACAAAAACAATTGTATTTGCATAGTGATAAAGCCTGTTACAAATGTATTGCTGTACCGAAATAAATGGTGTGTTTGATCTTTCTAGAAGAGCCGGTTATAAAGTTCAGGTGAGGGGAACTCTAGGTCCCATCCCAGCCATGCTCATAGTCATGGTCCCATCCCACTACAGGTTGAACTCCCAACCCCTTCTGGGATCAGAGAAATCAAATCAACAAGCTCTTTGGGATGGGAAATTGAGGCGAGCTCACCTTTTCACCCTTGGTCCCGGGGTCACCCTTCAGACCTGGGAGACCAGGGGGTCCCTAATAATCACAGAGAGACAAGGGGGTTAGAAATCAATTACAACACCACAGTAGAGAGAGAAAGAAAGAGGAGAGAGGTAATAATAGAAAGAAAGAGCTACGGAGAGAAAGGGAGAGAGAGAGAGAGAGAGAGAGAGAGAGAGAGAGAGAGAGAGAGAGAGAGAGAGAGAGAGAGAGAGAGAGAGAGAGAGAGAGAGAGAGAGAGAGAGAGAGAGGGAGAGGGAGAGGGAGAGGTAATAATAGAAAGAAAGAGCTACAGAGAGAGAAAGAGAGAGAGAGAGAGAGAGAGAGAGAGAGAGAGAGAGAGAGAGAGAGAGAGAGAGAGAGAGAGAGAGAGAGAGAGAGAGAGAGAGAGAGAGAGAGAGAGAGAGAGAGAGAGGGAGAGGGAGAGGGAGAGGGAGAGGAGAGGGAGAGGGAGAGGGAGAGGGAGAGGGAGAGGGAGAGGGAGAGGGAGGGGGGAGGTAATAATAGAAAGAAAGAGCTACAGAGAGAGAGAAAGAGAGAGAGAGAGAGAGAGAGAGAGAGAGAGAGAGAGAGAGAGAGAGAGAGAGAGAGAGAGAGAGAGAGAGAGAGAGAGAGAGAGAGAGGGAGAGGGAGAGGGAGAGGGAGAGGGAGAGGTAATAATAGAAAGAAAGAGCTACAGAGAGAGAGAGAGAGAGGGAGAGAGGCCACATTATCTCTGCTCACCATAGGTCCAGGTGGGCCGTCTTGTCCAGAGGAACCAGGAAGTCCTTGTTCACCCTGAGAAGAGAAAAGCCATCCAATTATAGCCCATCATTACAGCCTGCTGTAACTCTTATGGCCTCATATTGATTTCATGTGCCCGGCTCTATGATTAATTGTAGGAATACCACAAAAAAGTGTGTTCGAATAAACAACAGAAATGTATAAAGTACAAGCCAAATGGGACTATCGATTATTCCATGAGCACTGTTGTCATACTGCTTAAGGGCTGTTTGGTCTCTCTCTCTGTGTGTGTGTGTGTGTATGTGTGTGTGTGTGTGTGTGTGTGTGTGTGTGTGTGTGTGTGTGTGTGTGTGTGTGTGTGTGTGTGTGTGTGTGTGTGTGTGTGTGTGTGTGTGTGTGTGTGTGTGTGTGTGTGTGTGTGTGTGTGTGTGTGTGTGTGTGTGTGTGTGTGTGTGTGTGTGTGTGTAAACATTGGTGAATATAGGGAAATATGATGGAACGTTGGATCTTGGACTTACAACAGGGCCAGGGATTCCACGCAGACCTTCTGGACCGGGCTTTCCTGAGGGCCCCTGTGGGCCGACTGGGCCAGTTTTACCTGGGGGTCCCTCGGCTCCAGACTCACCCTGTAGGAAGGGACAAGATTGTCACAATGACATAACTCTACATGACGTCCACAAGTCCTTTCCATCTGGTTTGGTTGATCAAAATAATATAAAAAGAAACACTAGCAATACCGTGTTAACATGATCTCTTTGTGTTCATATTTCTGATCTACAGTTCATTTAAAAACCCTAACAACAGATGGTAAAATAACAGGCTGCTTGTCAACCTGACATCCTTGCTGTGTGTACTGTCAAAGAGCCATATCTTCTGCTGTTTTGAGCTTCAGATGAATGTATTCTATGCTAGTATAGCTGACTGGTATGTTGATGCATTCCCCTGCTCACAAAGTGGCATGGCTAATATCTGAAGGGTTAGATAACAACGGGGGTGAGGGGAGGGGGATGAGGAGAGAGGGGAGAGGGGGGGGGGGCATAAGGGGAGGGAGATGGGGGGGTGAGGGGAGGGAGATGGGGTGAGGGAGATGGGATGAGGGGAGAGGGGAGGGGAGAGGGAGAGAGAAGGGAAATTAGGAGAGGGAGATTAAGGGAGAGAGCCTTGAGATGAGGGGAGAGGGGAGGGGAGAGAGCAGGAAGATAAGGGGATGGAGATGAGGGGAGAGGGGAGGGAGATGAGGTGATGGAGATGAGGGGAGAGGGGAGGGAGATGAGGGGATGGAGGTGAGGGGGGGAGATGAGGGGATGGGATGAGAGGAGGGAGCAGGGAGATGAAGGGAGAGAGCAGGGAGATGAGGGGAGAGAGCAGGAAGATGAGGGGAGAGAGATGAGGGGATGGAGAAGAGGGGAGGGAGATGAGGGGAGAGAGCAGGGAGATGAGGGGAGAGAGCAGGGAGATGAGAGGAGAGGGGAGGGAGATGAGGGGAGGAGGATGTGGGGAGGGGGATGAGGGGTGAAGCATTGGGGGCTAGCTGGAGCCTGGAGTTGCTGAGACTGCTCTCTGGGCAAAGGCTGAATTGATTTTCTAGGTTACCTTGGCGCCCTTCTCTCCTTGTCTACCCTCTGCACCGGCAGTTCCTGGGGGGCCCTGGGGAGGACAAGAAGACATGCTTTAGCATCCCACAGCAGAGTGTTGTTGTGTGTGTGCATATGTGTGTGTGTGTGCATGTCTATTAGTCAGAGTATGTGTTTGTGCATGTGCAACAACATGAGTCAACAACAACATTGTGAGGTCAGTATTTCAGTTGAATTGTAACAATTTGTTACTGTGACATTCATCCATTTGACATCAATCACAAACACACCAGTAAAAACCCAGTGTTGTGTTTGCAGTGCAATATTTCAATGGCTTCAACTGAGTCATGAGGAAAGGAGAAGCTGCTTGAACAAACTATTGGCTACAGGGCTGTACTAATAAAAAATAAACCAAAGAAAGTGAAATCAAACACTGCAAATAATGTGATTAAGGTTGAATATTTGAACTAGCCCTAGTATCAACTCTAAAACAAGTCAATCCTGAATGTGGGGTTGAGAATCACATGAAGAAATCCATCAGCCAGTCCATACCTAGTAATTCCATTTTCTCCCCCCAAGAATATTATCATTCAATCCAACACTGATGGAAACTGTATTAGTGATCAAATGTCCTTGAAAAGTCTACCTCAATTTCCCAGCAAGTTTATAAAGATCTGTTTGACTGAACGGGACTGGACATGCTTTGTGAAATGAACTACTTACTGAATGACCTTATACACACACACACACACACACACACACACACACACACACACACACACACACACACACACACACACACACACACACACACACACACACACACACACACACACACACACACACACACACACACACACACACACACACACACACACACACACACACACACACACACACACACACACACACACACCTCTCTCTCAATAGTCTCCAATCACTTCAAGGTTTTCCAGTTCATCTCTCTCTCTGGCCATCTCTCCAAGGCCTAAAGCTGTCTCTTTCAACTACACAAGAGGTCCTCACATCAAAACCACATGCAGTCCACAGAGAGGCCCATTCTTCTCTGATCAGACAGTATGGGAAGGCAGGAGATGGCAGCAGGGCAGCAGGGTTTTGTGTTTTGACTGATTGCCCATGTAGAGATGTGGTCAAACAGGGCAGCATCTGCTTTGTTTCGTTCTCTTCATCTTCGCTAGATGTGTTGTGAGCAATGGTTCAAAAATGGTCTGTTTATTTCTGTTTGTGAATAGGATGCTGCTGCCAAATGTCTAAATGCCTACTGTAGCTGATGTGTATGTTGTCTTGTCCAGGGGAAGTATAAATACAGCATCAGTCTAGAAACAAATTAAGTATTCTAAACTGTAAATGAGATGTCACTGTTTATAGAGTATTCACCATGAATATCTACAGAGAGAAAACCATAGCATTAGAGCGACTGAAGTCACTGATTCCGTATGTGTTTCTGTGTTGTTCATTAAACAAACATTTGATTTTAGTCTTGGAGGTGTGTTTCGATATGGCAGGTACTGATGCTTGTCACCCATGAGACACCGTAGGAACAAAGCCAGTATCGCTTCCTCAAAATAGTCCGAATAAATCTAAGATAACTTTTGTTAAAAACTGCTATTCATTTTGACGTCTTTGACTGTGATGTGTGACGTGTCGTTTTATGTAAACAAAGTCAGATCTGCTGCTCTGATTGCAAGATCTGTCTCACTGTCTGTGTTCTGCGGTAGGATTGGATAGAGAGCAATCACCACGGCTGTGTATCCTGTTTTAGTTGTCAAGTGAGCATGTCGAAGTCAAAACCCCAACCCTCAAGTAAGTCATGACTAACTCACCTCCAAAACTCTGTTTTGGGACGAGACCGACTTTATTAATGAGAATTATTCTATTTACACTTTGTAGTCCATTTTGACAATACAATAACTGTTTCTGACTAATAGTCCATTTTCGATCAGATAAATCGTTTATGGCCTTCAGTTGCACTTTAAGATAAAAAAAGAATGAAGAAACACATAAATAAAGAACTGCTCTGCTGCTAAATGGCTTCGGACAGGGCCTGTAGGAGCTGGAGAGTGATTTCAGCTTCATTTTCAATTGCTATGGACAAACTGCAGAGAAAGCAAAAACACCCTGCAAAGTTAAATGCAAAACAACTCTAGCCCCAAGGGACTGATTCAGAGGAGCAGAATGCCTGGGAGTTGCAGAAGTCGTTCTAGGTTACAATTTCTGGAGGAAGGCGATGAAATACCTATGATGATGAAATAGTCGTTTTCCTAACATAATCCCTTGGCCATCAGCTGCATACGCTGATATGATGTTAAATACTCTGAATGTGAATTCCATCAAGCACATTGCAAAAGCAATTGCCGTTATTTGTAAAATGCACATATTGTACGCTATTGGCCTGTGCTATAACGTTGTTGCAGAAGATAGCTTGAGATAGCAAATTTGAGAAATGTGGGACAGTAATTGCGAATTTTCATTGAAAGAAATAATTTAACACCCGACAGAAAGAACTTTAATGCATTATTTGGGATTCGATAATGTCGGCTCCCTTCAACGATCATTAGCCGACCACAAATAATGTTTCACTTGCTTACTTCCAGGGAACGTCGAGAGGGAATGTATATGGCAGTAGCTTTATACAATAAACATCAGATATGATTGCCCTCGGTCATCATGATCATAAAAAGCATTTCAAATTCCATCTAAAACGTTCTCTTTGCCCTGGAGACCACCAAAAATGTCCAAAACGTCCATTTTTACTGGGCGAACTGAGTCAGCGACGGCTGCCCTGTCTGTGTAATGACATCTCACTACACTACAGCCATTCAATCTAATGTTACTAGCGTCGTGCCTTTGTTTGGCCGTGGCTGTCAGTCAAACTAGCCTAGATCAATAGTGTGTGAGGGGAGATATCTCTCTTCCCTCAGCTAGACACAGGTAAATTAGTTTTTGGACCCTGATGCTTTTTTTTCTCTCTCTTTTTTTCTCTCTTTCTAAAACCTATTTTCAATTTCTCACTGAGAAAAAAAAAAAACTATTCCAGACATCAAGCCCTTCATTTCTCTATGGGCTTTGAGATATCGTTCATTTCCATGTACAGACGGCTCAGTGGGCTTTGAGATATCGTTCATTTCCATGTACAGACGGCTCAGTGGCCCTGACCCTGCAAATATCACACATTGTTTTTCTCCCCCACTTTTTGATGAGAATGAATCGTGCAGGTTCTCTGGGGGGAAATTGAGTTGTAGAGTTTGGAGTTATTGTTCAGAGTAAAGAATTCTCACCTGAGGACTATAGGTTTAATCAACTATGACTGAGAGCATTCCATTGTCTAGTTTTATAATCAGACGTATATATCTCATCGAGCTATCTCAATAGGTGTTGAATAGTGGACAGTTGGGTTCAGTCACACAATCAAATCTAGGCCAAACGGGGCTTGATCAGAGAGTTACGATTAAACGCACAATATAAACGTACAACGTTGTTCAATCTTTTATCTGATCGGGGTCAAAGCTGCAGTATGATGCCATTTCATATAACAAACAGTGATGCTGACGTCTGTGGTGTGTTGGTGGGGATGATGACTATGATGATGAGGATGTTGAGACTTACTCTCTTGCCGGGAGGACCAGGTGGACCAGATTCACCAGATGGACCAGGAGGACCCTGGGATGGACAGAAGAAGTAGTAGACGAATAAGAAGAATAGAATAGAGAAGGTAAGAGAGTTAGGGGTCTTCATGCACATTAACAGTGTGCTGTGTAACATGATACAGTATATAGTCATATTCTTTGAAATAGATAATAATAATAATAATAATAATAGTACAAAACCACCATTATCCTTACAAACAGAGAAATGTGTGACTGCATATTGACATTAGACAAACTGATATCTATTTTTGAAGTCACACACTGTAGTCTTAAATATCACGTCTGTTTTCAGAACCTGCTTCACCCAATTATCTCATTTAATTGGAAGCAATCATAGCACATTTAGGTTAGCATAACCAAATATTTGACGTACACAAAATTAGAAAGTGGAGAATACAACTCAGAGTGGATAGGAATTTACAGAATTATTCAACTGTGTGATGTGGTTTATATTGAAACACTGTTAATCAGAGAATGGGAAAAACATGTTCTCCCTTTCAAAGTTAAACTTCACTGAGCCATGACAAAACTTTATGATACTTTAACTTCACTTTACATAACACCTTACTCTGAACCAACACACACACACACACACACACACACACACACACACACACACACACACACACACACACACACACACACACACACACACACACACACACACACACACACACACACACACACACACACACACACACACACACACACACACACACACACACACACAATCATGACCTCATTCCTATTGCATTTAAAGTTTCCTTTTATTTTCCCAGCACTTGCTAATCTCATTTCCATCCATCAATGTTAATATGTGAATTAAGTATCATAACTCACACCCTCACAAAGGCTTAAATCATCTGATTTGTTGTTCATATTTCAAATTAAAATCTATAAAATGAATAAACAGACTCGTATACTGTACTAGACCTTAAAGAAGTAAATTATATGATTCAATGTTCTCTATTGCAGGTACTTATTCATAAATAAAAGCTTATGGGAATTTACAACAGGCCAAGCACACAAGGGGCTTTAACGGTTATGCTAAATGGGATAGGCTATTTGTATAGACCATTATGACAGACTAATAGTTAATGGTAATGGTAATGCGCTCGTACAGTCGCCCGCTATCGTGCTGCCAACTGTAAAACCAGAGTTATATAATCAAGCAGATTTTTCAGTCCCCTTATTGTTGTGTTAATGATAGTTATGACATATGGACTTACAGGCTGACCAGATTCACCATCCTCTCCTTTCTCTCCCGCAGAGCCATCCGTTCCCTGGGGAGAAGAGATATGAACATGTGAGATGGATCACCATGATCTAGGTAATGGTAATAGTGGGATCTTTACAGTTGAATTAGTTATATAATGATGTAATAATACGTACAGCAACACCGGCCTCACCGGGTGGACCAGGGTCTCCAGGGAAACCAACCGGCCCCTGGATGGTGAAGGAAAGGCCGGAGAACAAATAAAACACCAGTATAATATGATCAATAATATACAAAATACTAGAATCTTCAACGATTGTGACCAAGGCCAACACCATCAGGTTTGTTCCTAATGGTTCTCATTGATCTGAAGATGAGAGGCGAAGCTTTATGAATAGACCATATCAACTGACAAAGGCACTTTGTGTAAACCTCGGCTCCCTGATGCTGCAGATGGTAATGTCAGCAAAGCACTCACCACAGTTCATTACCACGTTCAAAAAGAAGAAGAAAAAGACAACCTGTCCTAATAAAAAGGCTTTTTAGCTCTTGGCTTAAACTTGGCTTAAAATGAAATAAACCACCCAGAAGCAATCAAGGACATTTCTTTTCATTCACAAACGTCTGTGGTTCTATCCCTGCACAGGTTGGGGTAGAGACTGAAGCTTACAGGGTTGCCTTTGGGTCCATCATCTCCAGGGGGTCCTTTGGCGCCAGCGGGTCCGGCAGCTCCGGGTGGTCCTGCCTCTCCCTTGTCTCCTCTCTCGCCTTTAGGCCCCTGTAGAGAACAACAGATACCATCAACACACAGGAGGACCGAGCTGGAGCAGTAAGGTTCCCTGCTGAAGCTTGGATAATGAGCAGCAGTAGTGTGTATTGTTAGGAATTGAGGTAGGTAAGTGGTTACTCTACAGTTAGGCATTATATTTCACTTATATTTCACATATTTGCGGTCCCTTTGTGGAGCAGAGGTGGTAGTTGTTTATATGTACTGTGTAAGGTATTTCTTGATGCGGCAGTGGGCAGTGCGGCAGTGGTTAGAGCGTTGGGCCAGTAACCAAAAGGTTGCTGGTTTGAATCCCAGAAATCTGTTGTTCTGCCCTTGAACAAGGCAGCTAACCCATTGTTCCCCGCTAGGCCGTCATTGTAAATAAGAATTTGTTCTTAACTGACTTGCCTAGTTCAATAAAATGCTCAAGGTGATGCTTCCTGACATCTGAACTATTTAAGCATGACAAGCAAAACCTATATCGGGGGCCATTTTCTGCATTAGTTCTGGGAATTCTTGAGATATATTGAGTTGGATTATTAAGCAAGGTCATTATCCATGCTACTTAGAGTTCCCCTCTCCCCTGCTATTTCAGACTAGTCATCTTTTCGACCTGTTGTTGTGCTCACATCATGCTAATGATGAATGGAGATGACAACCCATCAATACGCTATGATGGACTAACTCCGTAGCAATTACCAATCAAATCTTTAGAACTACCTCACGGGGTTAGGTAGGTGTCAACCGAAACACCTTTATGATAACATTCCGGAATGATTTTGGTCATGGTTCTGGAATGTACAGAGGATTGCATTGGAACTAAACTACCCCAGGGAAACAGCGATCGTGAAAGGTAGACGTTGTGTACTCTATTTTTGCGATATGTCACTGTTTAGTAGCTCGGCGGAGTCCTGGTGTTAAGTTCTAGTAGCCATTGTTCCAGAGCTGAGACTGATGTGTTCATATGGCTGCAGTAATCATCTGTTAAGAGTCTGGGAAGTGATTCAGCTTGGCAGGGCTGTGTTACCATAGAGCGTTGGCCAGAAACACACTGAGAACGACGCTGTGACGCTGGCCCATCAGCAGCAACACAGGACCAGCAATTACTACCACTCACATCACTAAAAGGACTTTGCATGTCTACGTGTTGTTGGACAGTACGCCGCGTGTTTACGCGGGGTGTTATGAACTAATGCATAATCATAATCATTGTCCTGGTAATGGGGAAATACACAAAACACACGATGCCTTGGATGATAGATAATTATGTGAATGTAGACGCAGACACACAGACACACTGAGACAGAGACTTACTCCAGTTCCGGGCTCTCCAGGGGTTCCTGGGTTGCCAGCTTCACCGTTTTCACCCTGTAAATGAAAACACCATTTTAGAATCTCGGCCAAGATAGACACCCTTATGAATGCATGCTCTACTAGATGACATTATACTGTTGTCAAAATAGGCTCTAACACCCTATGAGTAGGCTAACAATACGTGTCAGAGTGGGTGCTGAGTGTCATTAGGTTTTAGAATCTCTCCCGTGTTATACATTAATAGACATGAATGCTTACATTATCATGTTCTCAAAACACAGGGCTCTCAAACGCTGTGCATAACAATATACTTTGTAGGGGTTGATGCTGAGTGTCATCCGGTTGAAATTTAACATAGGTGTGATAGCATTAAGGCTAGTCGGTGTGCTCTCTCAAAGTGATGATAACCTTCCATGGATAGGTTTCATATTCTGGAGTCATCATTCCGTTGCATTAAGTATTGATGGTGGGGGCCGGCTGCCAGATGGCACTAAAATGGAGGAGTGGTGTTGGAACTGTTGTAAAATAGGCATTAATAGTGTCAGAGCGCTAACTCAGACACAGGCTGCCATAGGCAATTAATGGAGTCCTGGAGATAACATCAGTGGACTGGGGAGAGGGGAGGGAAGGGGTAGGTGGAGGGACGTTGGCAGGATTTCCACCCCAGACACACACTCCGGACTGTCTTGTAATGGGCACACGACCTCACCTTCTCACCCACGCCTCCCATGGCACCCACACCACCAGGAGGACCTTGTGCACCCTGACAGGAACAGAAAAGAGGAGAGAGGAGTCAGCATTCATTACCTCAGGAGAGACAGATTTTCTCTGTTATATCTGTTTGGGTGACATTTGGTAATGTGACGATGAGTTATTGGAGATAAAAGATTGATGTGTGGTACGTACATCAGCTCCACTAGGACCCTGAGGACCTCTGGGACCAGGTGGACCGGGGGGACCCTGTAAAGAGACAACAGGAAGTGATAGGGTCAAAACAGGAAGTGAGTTCTAGGGTGAAACGTATTTCTCATTTCGATAGTGATACAAATTGTTTTAATGATGATTATCTGCTCACCATCGGACCGACATCGCCATTCTCACCCTTCTCTCCTGGAGGTCCAGGAAGACCCTGAGGGCAGACAGAAATAAACAAGCAAACTTTTCATTATTCTGGTTTAGCTTGAGGAAACATGCAGATGTAATTGAAAAACTAAGCAAAACCTTCAAGAATAGTTTTATCAATTGATGCACTTTATAAATTGTACCAGATGTCTTTAATTTGGGTTATGATGATTAATTGGACAGAAATGAATTGGTGATGGCTGTATTGTAGCTTTTAGTTGACCACTGAGGTAAACGGTATACTGTGAACAAAGAGTTAGCAGAGCCAGTCAATTTCCACAGCAAGGGAGTGATAGAAACCAGACTCCATTCAGTGTCTTAATGAATTAATCACCAATTAAACATTATGTCCAATCTCTCAGTTCTCTAATTCTACAGATAAAGTTGTGCCCCTCTCTCTGACACAAAGAGACACCAGGGAGACATTTGTCCATGATGACAGACACAAACTGCCATCAAGGAGAAATGACTCTTTTCACACTGTGTGACAATGTGACCAATAGTGAGTTTATGGGAAACAAAATAAGGCGACAAGATTAAACAAGACTGAATGTCAAGTATTTCTCTATGTCAAAATGGAGGTCATTTGTTCCTAACCAAAAACCCTGACATGGACCCCATCGTTCATTTCCTTGCATGTTAAGTGGACTATGTGGTTGAGGCGTCATATGTACGTTTGATCCCTGACATTTCAACTTTAATTGCTTTGGTCATTCCCCATTCAGTCTCCTCCACTATTCAAAGGCAGTGTGTCTCTGTCGTCACCATGAGGAGCGAAGACAAAGATCTCATTTTATCTGCTATTTACCCTCAGTTACAACAACCTATCTTCCTCAAATACCTACGCCCGATGGGAGGAAGCTGAGGCTGAGACAGACTGTGTGTGTGTGTGTGTGTGTGTGTGTGTGTGTGTGTGTGTGTGTGTGTGTGTGTGTGTGTGTGTGTGTGTGTGTGTGTGTGTGTGTGTGTGTGTGTGTGTGTGTGTGTGTGTGTGTGTGTGTGTGTGTGTGTGTGTGTGTGTGTGTGTGTGTGTGTGTGTGTGTGTGTGTGTAAATGTGTCCGTGTGTGTGTGTCCGTGCATGTGCAAGTCCGTGATTGTGTGTGTGTTTCTGCATGCTGATTTGTCCCCCTGGAGTGGAAATCTCATCAGAATGGTGGTCTCCTGAGTCAGAGATCGTTAACAGGAACACTGATTATGCACCACAGAGTGGAAAGAGGAGAGTGTGTTCAATGGCCTACTGCCTATTGGAAGAGGTCAGTCCACGCAATTAATGAAATAGCCATGGAAGTGAATTACGCTCAATTAAAAGTTAATTGAATTGAATAGCCAGGAAGATTGAAACTTGAGACTAGCGGGTATAGTCTGTATAATTCCATCAAGACAATGACCTGGGTTTAATGAACAGCTAATTCATTTGGCTCATAAAGACAGTCACTGTACTGTACCACGGACTCCCTTATGTTGATGATTCCCTTACGTTGATGATTCCCTTACGTTGATGATTCCCTTATGTTGATGATTCCCTTACGTTGATGATTCCCTTACGTTGATGAGTCCCTTACGTTGATGATTCCCTTATGTTGATGATTCCCTTACGTTGATGATTTCCTTACGTTGATGATTCCCTTACGTTGATGATTCCCTTACGTTGATGATTCCCTTATGTTGATGATTCCCTTACGTTGATGATTTCGTTGATGATTCCCTTACGTTGATGATTCCCTTACGTTGATGATTCCCTTACATTGATGAGGTAGATAGAAACACCTGACCACTGCTTTACTATAAACACCAACCATATTACCTTTATATTTAACATAAACTAACTTAGTATATATTTTTCACATTTTACATAATATAAAACAATAGGAATCACCTCTATGCTCTTTAGTTACTGAAACATCTAGTGTGGGGAAACTAAACCAAACTATACAAAACGGATAATTTACCTCTGGCATTTCATTACAAACGGACTGTCGGTCAGAAGACAGTGCATTGTCTTCTGACATCTGTGCTGACCCAGAGTCCCATTTGTTGGCAAATGGCCCTTTAATCCACCTATATTAAAATACCACCATTCAAGACCACATAGAAATCCTTTTGTATTGAAATGCTTTGTGAGGTCAGAGCACTCGGATCAACCCTACTCATTAGCCAGAGTGTCCATTGTGCGCTCTGAATGCTCTGAAAGCAAAACGCTCTGAATTTACGAACGACCCAGAGTGTACTCTGACACTCCAGACTGAATTTACGAACGCACCCTAAGACTCAGAGAGAGAATGGATGCAAATAGTTTGCATCAATACCAGTGGGATCCATGGTTAAGTATGTTTGTGTGTGTGTGTGTGTGTGGGGGGGGGGGTTGAGGGTGTGTGTGTTTCAGGGGGGTTACTTTGTGCAAAGCCTATACTATATGTGTTTGTGTGTGAATGTTTGTCCCTGGAGTACAGGTGATGCTAGTGTTTCAGGGTGTGTTTGGGGTTCCCCACCCACCTGCAGACCAATGGGACCAGGGGGCCCGGGGAAACCTCTGGATCCTTCGTCTCCCTTCTGTCCGAACATCCCCTGCTGACCCCTGGGACCGGGCTCTCCATCACCTCCCTGAGGACACAGTAACCATGTTAACACACAGACGGAGCAAAGCAATACACTGGATGTATGTAGCTAACACGTAGCATGTCTACTGTAGCTGAGTGTCTCCCCAATGGGGGCTTAGGTGGGTCCAAGGCTGGACAGGGGCAGAGATACTCACTGCAGGTCCTGGGTTACCGATGGGACCCTGGAGACCAGCTGGGCCAGGAGGACCCTGTTCACCCTTGTCTGCTTTGCTTCCCTTCTGACCGGGCTCTCCAACCTCTCCCTGGGACACACAGGACACACAGGATACACACACATAGGACACACGTATCACACAGGAGGACACACTTCACTTGTGTCTGACATTTCTACAATAACATCTACTTTAAAATGCAAACCTTGTACAGAAAATCAAAACACTTACAAACAAACTGTCAGAGAATTGGCAAATGAGTTAATTACCTACAGTCAAAATCACTAGAGCAAAGATGCAGAAATCAGTCAAAATGTGGATTCAATTTGTGTGTGGGAAGGATACATGCGATTTTAAATACAAGTGATAGATGGTGTTGGAGATTAGTGGACAAGTCCATTTAAAGCTCTACTGTGACATATGTTTGGCAGCTCAATAGATGGGCTGGATCGTAACCTTCTGGGAAGAAATTATAGCTGCAGATAAAACAGAGACGGTTTTTCCCTTTTATATCTCTTCTAATTACATTTAGTTTGATGATTGGTTATGATGATGGATATGCAGCCAGAGACAGAGAGACAGAGAGAGAGAGAGAGAGAGAGAGAGAGAGAGAGAGAGAGAGAGAGAGAGAGAGAGAGAGAGAGACAGAGACAGAGAGAGAGAGACAGAGAGAGACAGAGAGAGAGAGAGAGAGAGAGAGAGAGAGAGTACAGAGAGAGAGAAAAAAAAAAGACAGTGAGAGTAGAGATGTATTTACAGTGCAGATGGCCCGTGCATGATTCATGTGAAACCGCTGATGAAGATTGATAAGCGATCTGTTTCACTCAAAACATTTGGCCCAGATTTGGGAGGGAGGGAGAGAGAGAGTCGATAGAAAAAGTAGAGAGAAAGAGAGAGAAAGAGAGAGAGAGAGAGAGAGTTGATAGAAAAAGTAGAGAGAGAGACATCGGTCCTTGGAGAGGTCCTGGGTCTGGTCTGGGCCAAACCAGATGGGGAGGGTAGGGTACTAACCTTATCACCGTCCTCTCCGGGTGGACCCTGAGGTCCGGCGGGACCAGGCAGACCCACTGGACCTTGGACTCCGTCCCGACCAGCTGGTCCTTGGGGACCTTTCTCACCAGGCCCTCCCTTCTCTCCAGCAGGTCCTGGGGGCCCCTGAGGGCCAGTTCTACCAGATAAACCGATAGGGCCGGCAGGTCCAGCAGCACCTCTCTCACCAGGGGAGCCCTGCGAGAGAAATGGGTTGAACACACTTTAAAGAGAGAGATCGAGGGAAGAAGCTCATTCAGAGTTCAGAGTTCATGTGGGGGTGAAATCATACATCATATGATTAATTAAATCATTCCATCTACATTACAAAGCAATAATGAATCACAGGATTCTCCATTAGGAATATGTGTCTAAGAACTACACTGTGGTCCACTGTTAATGGGTTCTACTTGGAAAATATAATGTTTTTTTCTCACAAGTACTCTATTATCCATTCAGTATAAAATACAAGAGATACTCCTCGAAAGCAAAAACAACAACATAACCCAGGTTATTTCAGGAGGGGGGGGGGGGTTCGCTATTAGCCACTTACAGCCATTGCTCTTCTTGTTTTGGAACCATTACCATTTGCTAGCCTCTCCTCTCGGAGCAGAACAGAGCAGCAGGGCTCAGACAGGAGACATTATCAGAGATGAGAAAGGAAGGGAGGGAGGGAGGAAGTGGGCAGGCTTGCAGGCAGTCTTAATCTAGCCCAGAGGAGTGATCTGACTACTGAGTGCGGGACTGACTCCAGAGGTCTTCAGGGCTCTTCTCTTCACATGCTGCCTCTGCCTGGCACATAGAAACCTAATGTTTCTACAGGGAGGTTGGCTGTTGGTGTCGTCTGGAGCTCAGCTAGTGTTAATGGATAGGTTTGTGTCCTAACAACACTAATGACTTGGGGTGTGTCCCTATACCCTTAAATGCCTTGTATTTCTTGTCTCCATTCCTTAGTTTATAATTCATAAACACATCCTGTGTAGCTCAGCGGTGGCACTACGGTGGCAGGTTGGGAAGGTGAGGATGTGTTAGGACACATCCTGTCTGACTGTCCGACTGGCTGTGTGTAGCTCAGTGACGGCTGTGGCAGGTTGGCACGGAGATGAAGGTATTTCAGATAATTGGGACACATCCTATCTGACTGGCTGTCTAGCTCAGCAGTGGCAGTCCATGGCAGGCCGGGAGATGTTGTAGAGTGTTAGGACACACCCCATGTGTGTCTGGCAGTGGCAGGTTGTGAGGTCTCCTCTGAATCATGACACATGGCATGCGGTGGGAATGTCTGTGCGGTCAGACAACGTGATGAGTCAGTATGGAATGGACACGGTAGGCTACCCGCAACGCGCTCCCATTCACCTCACAGGCCGGGAGCCGAGTCGAGCGGATTGGATTGGATTGCAGACGGGCTGGCAGCAAACCACCACAATCTCAATTCTACTTCCCGCATGACCACTCACATGATGAATTTCTAGCTGGTGTGTGGCGCTAAGAGATTGCAAAGTCACACAAACACTTCCTTCCAGAAGACGGCTACGCAATGGAATCACCACAATATGTTATATGTTATATTGAATTAAGTTCATGTTGGTATGCAAATCACATTTTTCTCACAATGCCAAATTCAGACACCTCACATGTCCTGTCTAAACCTTCAGCCCTTTGTCAAGCCATTTAAATAGCAATTACACTTGGACAATACTCATCTCGTGCTCCAGAGGGAGAAATCTGAATATTGACATTTTAGTCCTAAAAAGTTTTGAAGACACTCCAACTTTGAGCCTGTCACCTTAAGCCAACCAAGCACCTATGTCAAGATGTCAAGAGAAAGCAATTACAAAGCCAGAATCTCAAAGTTATCATTGGAAATGTGTGGGATCCTGTCGTCTGTTCTTCAAAGGAATCAAACTGCCATCTAGTGTTGGGAGTCATTATTGCAGGATCATATAGAACGCTGCATTATAGAAAAGCCTAGATAGGATCAAGGATCTGCAATGCATCCTGTTGTGCGACAAGCTGAATATTGATCCTAGACTGATCTCTACCTCCGATATAAGAGTGATAAGAACAGCTAAGCTAACGCACTGTGTTGCAGTTGTATCATTGACGTGGTAGGGGGAATATCCCCATCAATAACCATGTTATCTGAAGACCCCCAGGAATTTTAACAACATCCCCTTCACAATAACAACAGACAGGCAGGTAGGTGATGGTAGGTGACAGGGAGATACTTACCACGGGGCCAGAGGGACCCTGAGGTCCTTCTCCTCCCTTCAAACCAGCTGGACCCTGGAAGGAAGGTGAAGAAGAGATGGATGGTTAGAGAGATGTGTCAAAAGAAACACACAGCCTGAAAGATAGTGTTTGAGGTCCCCATAGGTGCGTCAGTCTGTCAGTCTGCCAGTCAGTCTGTCAGTCTGTCAGTATTGAATGGTATTACTCCTGTCCCAGACAGAGATTGGAGGGATACTGTGAAGTGACACCTTGGGGAGTCAGTCACCATTGAGTCAGTCACCATTG
The DNA here is from genome assembly GCF_021184085.1 of Oncorhynchus gorbuscha. Taxonomy (NCBI): domain Eukaryota; kingdom Metazoa; phylum Chordata; class Actinopteri; order Salmoniformes; family Salmonidae; genus Oncorhynchus; species Oncorhynchus gorbuscha. The sequence continues at coordinate 61,005,453 of NC_060184.1, forward strand.
ATCTGAATGGGAGAAAAGGTGGGTATTTATTAAGCCATATTTCCCCCTCAGGCACTTTCCCATCAAAAGCGCAGTGAAACATAACTGCTGAAATAAACATCTGTGTGTGCGTGTATGTGTGTGTACAATCCAGTGTGTGTGTGTGTGTATGTGTGTGTACACTCCAGTGTCTGTGTGTGTGTGTATGTGTGTGTACACTCCAGTGTGTGTGTGTGTGTATGTGTGTGTACACTCCAGTGTGTGTGTGTATGTGTGTGTACACTCCAGTGTATGTGTGTGTGTGTGTGTGTGTATGTGTGTACACTCCTGTGTGTGTGTGTGTGTGTGTGTGTGTGTGTGTGTGTGTGTGTGTGTGTGTGTGTGTGTGTGTGTGTGTGTGTGTGTGTGTGTGTGTGTGTGTGTGTGTGTGTGTGTGTGTGTGTGTGTGTGTGTGTGTGTGTGTGTGACTGGCTCCCTAACAGCCCTGCAGCACACATGGTGGTATTAGTAATGAGTCTTGGGGTGTTGCTGTGAGAGAGTAAATTACACCACTAGAAAACAATCAGGGGTAGCTGCTTGCCTGCTGAGACTGACCTTGACTTAGTCTGGAACAATGGCCCTATGCCGCCTTTCATTCCCTCAGCCTAATCGCTAGCGCTCCCGCTTTAGTAATTCATTTAGTAAATAATGCATACAACAAAACAAATAACCCTCCCACCAAATGTGGTTGCGGAAGAAAACGCTCCCAGTAGCTGGGTGCATCGGCGCCTTTGGGTTGAATCAGGGGTTTTGTAAAGTGACCCGGAGCTCAAGTAAACTTCATCTCTCCTCTGCTACTTTAGCAGAGGTTAAAACTGAGTGCTCGGTTGGTGTGAGGCTTATTCAGGGGGATGTGGATCTGTTCATTTGCAACACGTCTCTTTGAGTTTCCCTGCAGTGGTGGCCGGGTGACGCCCCCCCCTGTAGTGTATAGGCGCTGGTTCATTTGTCAGGGGTGGTGGTGGGCGGAGAGGGGCGTGGTCCGCCATTCTCTGCCAGTGAATACAGAGGGAACCTGTAACGGATAGAGGCGTGTTGCAGCTGATGTGTTTCTCACCGACGCGCCGGGAAGACCTCTCTCTCCTGGGAATCCTCGTAGACCAGCGGGACCGTCTTTACCCGAGGCTCCTTGGGGACCGGGGTCTCCCTACAGACACACAGCAGAGGAGAGAGTGAGAGGTATCCATCTGCACCGTGTTATACCCCCCAATCCCTTTGACATCAGGGCGACAGAAGGACCTTTCTGGATAGCCGTCATTACCGTACTTCAAGCGCTGTTTTAAGTCTGTATCTTGAGCTGACGCACTAGTTAGCGCAGCACCTTCCTCTTGTTCTGATAATGAACTACGCTATGCACATCAACAAGCTCCGGTCTCCTGAATAATGGTCGCCCCATTCTGCATCCCTTCAAATGCACAACTGATTCAAAACAACCAGCCGAGAGCTATAATAACGCAGCCCTAGAGGGCAACGAGCTGAGGGACAGTAAAACATAAACAAAAACAAACGCATCCAACAGCAGCAGCAGTCGTATCAGGCTGCTGGGCTGTGTCCACGGGTTACAATTATAAGTCCCCTCTGCTATCCCCATGACAGACCATAAATGGGTAGTAGCATGATGGGCAGTGGTCTCGTTTTTTGACTGTTTTTGTAAGGTTTAAGAGGATTTGACCTCCTCTGCCAAGCCCTCTGCCTCCCAAGCCCTCCCTCCCTCTGGAGTGTGCCAGCAGTATTACTGATGCGTCGGACTTGGTGGTGCTGGGAAGCTATAGAGCCTGAGTGGCAGGAGGGTTGGAGTTAGCCGATGGAGTTGATTAAACTGTCTCCTTCGGGGGAGGAGGTTAAATGAAAGAAGGAGACAGAGGGGCTGGCTGGGTGGCCTTGGGACTGTCTTGGGGTACATTCCTATTCCCTTTCTCGTGCATTACTCTTTTCTGAAGCCCTGATCAAAATTAGTTCACAGTACATAGGGAAAAGTGTGCCATTTGGGATGTACCCTGGGAGTTAAGACTCTCTTTTGAATAAGCCCATCCCTCCCCCAATATGACTCCTGTTTAGATCCTTAGTGGACACATTGGGATGCATGGGAATTCAACCCCTCCATAATCCTCTGCTGACTTCGCCAGGTGCTTGACAAAACAGTACTTTCCCATATACATCATGGACCCCAAAAAATGTGTTCAGTGGAGATTCTTCATTGAGCATGTTTTAGTCCATGGCTAGGCATAATCTGGGTCCAGGAAAACATGTTAAATATGTGCTGGTCAGAGCACTAGAGTTAACAACTGTTGGGCTGTGGAGTTATGAGTTTACTCCAGTGAGGTGGGCCTTTAGGGTCGCTTACCTTGGCTCCCTCTTTGCCAGCAGAGCCGGGAAGACCCTGCTCTCCGGGTGGACCTGGGGGTCCAGGGTGGCCTCTCTCACCGATGGGACCGGTCTCTCCTGTGGGACCCTGTTAGGAATTGAAGAAAAAAACATGTTGTGGGCTTATGGGTAGAGGCATGAGGCAAATTCTGCAAGAGACAAACTCAACCATAACAGATCCTTGGATAATTAAATTATGTCACAGACTACTAAGATACTGTATCACATTTGAGAGTGGATGAGATGAGATGTTTAATGTCTAAGGATGTTTGAACCATAGAATCTCCTAATGTTCTTCGTACATTTAGTTCCATGATAGTTCCTTACCTGAGGACCAACGACACCCCCTGGGCCGGGTGGACCTGTCTTTCCTTGGAATCCCTGTGGACACGAAACAACATATAAATCACATTGAAAAGTCTTCCAAACCAACTGGATCTCAATCAATGTAATCACGTCCTCCAATCTTGCTATTGATGTCATCCTTCCACAAATCATGATTTGAGTCGATGGACATAGTGGAGTCAGTGTTGTCAGTATCCCAATCGACAGAGGCACTATATGGTTGCATTCGACTGGTTCATTACTGTGTGCATGGTACATGAGAACACATGGATTATGGAAATATACAATGATATAGTTTATGTTGTGCTCCATTTGTTTATTTCCATGTTCTCATGTTTAGGATATAACTTTAGATGGCCATGTAAATAAATGCTACATGAAGTAGTAGATATTTATCATAGAGATGTATTCCACTTACTTACCACCTCACCACCAAGTGGCAAGATAAAGTATCACATGACCACAAGGTCAAAGGTCAAAGGTAATGACCTTTCACCCAGGGATCATTGCTGCAATAACAAGGTTAGGTGGCAGAAGAGAAGAAAAGCACAGACACCAGGAAGCAGCTACACATAATAAACCTAATCCTGGACTAAAAAGCTATTTCAATAGAGATTGTCCATGTTTATTAGTCCAGAACTAGGCTAAATCTGTGTCTAGGAAACCGGCTAAAATAGTATTATTCTCAAGATACAGGACAATACCAATGAGATCACCAACTCCCTGTCACAGTAAGGATTTCATCCGAGTCTCCAAAAAGGAGATAGATCTTAAACTATGATCTCAATAACTGAAGTGGACTTGATGCCAATTGGTCAGACATCAAGCACAGTAATGGAGTCAGGTGTGAAATCCATCAGCTGTCTTTTTCATTCCGATCAGATGGTAGACGGTGCAAAAAACTTCATTGATTTCCCTTCGAATGAAGCAAGTTCTACATGAATGCATCTGTTGTTGCATTCATGCCTGTGATGCCAACTCCAGACATCACAGACTGACTGAGTGGACACTGTAAAAGCAGATGCAATGACCGTAGAGCTACATGAAACAACATACAGACATCAAACATAAAAGGGAGGAAGGGACTCAAGGGAGATACATTGATTACGCCACACAAAAATGCAACAAAGAATCACAGATATCTGAAGCCAGTCATGTCACTTTTAATGTATATTGGAGTAGCTACACTTGTTGTGGGAATGGAAACGTGCTGTAGTCTAGCCAGTGGTATGCTATTGTTGGGATACTTTTTTTGTGCCAAACCTTTTCAGCTGTAGCTCATTCGAAAGTCAAATGTTTGATGACTTCTCATGGACTCATTATCTTGTGGCACAGTGATTCATGATTGGGTATTGTTTGGAAAAGATTCAGACGGCTTTTCTACAACCTGGCCCGAATAAGAGATCTTTATATGCATTGAACGCTTCGTCAGACTCTGCTATGCTGTGTGGATGGATCCGTGCCCACTGCCCAGGGCCTAGAACATTTTATTACTATGATCAATTCTGCTATTGGCCGCTCCCCCAGCCTGTGGTGTAAACATCTTAATGAAGATGCTTATCGATGTCATTTCAAGAGGAGCCAGAGGGGGGGGGGGGGGGTCCCCCAGCAGTCCCCTGGAGCCGATGTGTCAATTAATGGGGGTCACTTAAACAAATGGAGAAGAAAACTTGAACGATCGGGGATGCTCCCTGCTCCGTGGAGCTTTTAGCCTTTTTTTTAGTGCCCTGTGAGGATAATCGGATTGAGGGGGGATGAATGCAAAGCTTGCTGAATAACCTCACTAAAAATGGTGGGATATGCAGAGAGATGAGGCTTAATGCATTATTCCTGCTGGGTTTATCATGTTAGGGTGATTCCTTCCTGTGTTCCATGCTGATATTATCTAATGTTTGTTAAAATACAGATTCAGTCTATTCAACTGTAACTTAGTCCATTTAAGGCCTGGAACACAGATGAGTGATCTGGTAATTCCTTTAGCCAGATAGACTGGCTGTCTGGCGGTATTTACCATTTCCCCCCAACGACCTGGGAAGATAGACAGACTAGACCCTCTGGCTGCATTTAGACAGCCTTGTGTCTGAGTGTGTGTCAGGGACTCAGGGGTAGTCTAGTCTCTGAGCTCTGGATGTGTTTCGCTCCATCAGATACAATATGTCTGTCTCTCTCTTCAACATTATATAAAGACATCTTACTGAAGGCGCTGGCCCAGAGAGAGACAGGGAGAGGTACAGAGAGAAAGAGAGAGACAGAGACAAAGAGAGGGAGAGAGAAAGAGAGAGAAAGAGAGAGAGAGAGAGAGAGAGAGAGAGAGAGAGACAGAGAGACAGAGAGACAGAGAGACAGAGAGAGAGAGAGAGAGAGAGAGAGAGAGAGAGAGAGAGAGAGAGAGAGAGAGAGAGAGAGAGAGAGAGAGAGAGAGACAGGCAGGCAGAGACACAGAGAGACAGAGAGACTTTCTCAATCCCCCACTAAATATATCAGGTAAACCAGAGAATAAGGCCTGTCTGTGTGTCTAAGACAAGAGTGAGCTGTCCAACACCCGGGCTTCTTGGTGCTATAAAAGCATGCAGACTTGAGGAGACAAATCCGTCCAGGTGTGAAAAATTAGACTAGTCGGAGTGTTTCCCACCCCGAGAGAGCAGGGGCAGTCCTATGTTTCCACACCTGGCAGGAATTGTCTGTCCAAGCCGACTGGCCCGGTGTGCCCAGGTGTGTGACAGCTCTAACAAGGGGCGCGGTCAGGATCACTCACCGTCTCTCCTCGCTGACCAGGGTGGCCGGGCAGCCCATCCTTTCCAGGTGGTCCCTAGGAATGACACAGAGAACGTGGACTCTATCAATGACAATTACACCAACGACCAAAAGTAACCTGTTTTATTGTTCAATGACAAATACATGGGAATATATCAGAGTGGAAGTCTTTTTAAACTATAATAAAACACTAGCCGTTCTACAAAGTAATGGCCTGCAAAGAAGAAACAGAACTATCGGCAAAGGTTAAATCAAAGTCTAATCAATAGGAGGAAATGAACACTTGTCTTCTGGCAATAGGATGTTGAAAAACATGGTTCTGCTTCAATAACAGTAATGATTACTACACCCAATCAGTGATACAGCCAAATACATAGCCCACACTATTGCATTCCAAATTGCTTTCCTTTAATTACTGCAGTGGGCTAAATCAGAGTCATACAGAGTGATTCTTGGTAGTCTTAAACAAATCTACTTTGAAGTTAAAGTATAGACCTCACACACATGGTTATGTGCTTAAAACAAACAAGACACATACCATGTCAGAGTTGAAATATATTAAATGTTGAGTGTGCATCCCAATATTACACTTTATATTCATCACAGAAGACTGAAATATAACAAACCTGTTTGGCATACTGTACAAACACTGGACTTTCTACGTTTAGTTTTTTAAAATGTTTATTAATTATTAAATTAGTTTTAAAAATCAAAAAACATTCCACGTATGAGGCAGCTTGACTGCAGGAGAGGGTTACCTCAGAAATATGACTATGGTACTGGTGAGAGGATACTTACAGGGGGGCCCTTTGGTCCTGAGAACCCGACGGGGCCCTGGGGTCCTTGAGGTCCCTGGAATAAACAGAGCGGTAAATCAGACAATGGAAGAGTGAAGACAGTCTTTGAGTCTCCGAAATGAGACACTCCCATTGTAGTGGGGCAGACAACCATAAGTGCTGTTAGCCTCAGAGACGATACACGTTGCCTGATGTGGCTGAGTGGGCATGGCTTGGTGTGGTTTGGTGTGGTCGGGAGTGGCTGGGTATGTCTTGGTGTGGTTGGGTGTGGCTGGTTGGGTGTGGCTGTGTGGCTGGCCGTGAGTGGCGAGAGAGGGACAGATATGTAGATAAATAGAGAGAGAGGGATAGAGATATGGAACAACTATAGCAAAACCACAAAAAAAGGGTACCCAGATTGGCCCTTGCCTCCAACAGTGACCACCTAGCGATCATTAATCAATAAATGCTTCCTTTCCTCCTGTGGTAATCACCACCAATCCAGGTCAGGGCTCCCACTCTTTACTCCAACCCCACCACTATGTCAGACAGGCAGTCGTTGTTAACTGCTTAACTGCTTCTTACTCCAAGCCATTTCCCATTTCATTATCCATGGGACAGCCTCATAACCCTACCCCTCGGAAGCAGTGGCTGATGGGACTTACTCTTTCGCCAGGCGGGCCAGGTGGACCATCATTGCCTGCCGTGCCCTGCAAAACACAACAGACAGAAAATCAGCATCAGATGTTCTACTGCTACAAGACAACACAGTGATCACACATCATGCATAGAGGTATTAGCAGTTACACAGCTACACGTGGATCACCAATGTCATTACCCCTATGGTGTAAGGTCTTTCTATGAGTTGTCAAGTGGGACATGACTTTGAGACCTCTTTGCTGAGGAATGTGAGTGTTTTTCTTGAGTGTGTTGTTTTGTAATCTTACATATTTACATTATGTGGTATTTGTAGGGAAAGAGACATTGGTCTCAATGGGACTCCCTGCTAAGGTGAAATAAAAGGTGAAATAAAAAAAAGATGGAGAGGGTAGTTACCTTAGGGCCTGGCTTGCCTGTAGGACCTCTAGCACCCCGACCCCCTCGTGGACCCTAGGAGACAGGAGATGACAGACACACAGCTCAGAACACAGACTGATCCAAGATCAGGTAAGACTACACAGTCCAGTCCAGTCCAGTACCGCAGTCTCATACGTGTGGCAACAATTAAGACAGACAAATACAAATGTATTCATTCATGAACTAAATCAATCATTGATTCGTTCTTAACGTGGTAAAATGGAGGAGAACATACCGTTGGACCTCTTTGCCCCCTTGGACCGGGTTTGCCCGCCACGCCCTTTTGAAGAACAGAGAAGAAGACATTTATTTCAACAGAAACCAACTCAAGGTCCATCCTTCCTAAACTTCCTCAGTAAGTTGTTTTCAAAGTTACTCTCCAGGTCTGTGTAAAAAAAAACTCTAGGTGAACATAACGTTCTATTCAAGGCTGCGAAGGGAATGGGAATCACTGAGAACAAACAACAGTTTCAGCATCTTTTTGTTCTCTTCCACATTGATTCTTGGGGGTTGTATTACATGCAAACTCATCACACAAATGCTTTTGTAATGGGAATCAATGTCCTTTGTGTAGTGTTATGATGCAGTGTGTGTGCGTTCCATACAGAAACAGGGACGGGACTATTTATCTTACCCTGGCTCCTTTCTCTCCGTTGGCCCCTGGGAAGCCCGGGAAGCCGCTGGAACCCTGCGGATCAACAAGGCAGGAAGGAGAGGAATCAGGATATCCATGTTAATAAGTAATGGTTTGAGAAGGTTTTGCTTTCGCTTGTTGTTGTTGACTGTCAACCTCTATTATGTTGTGAGAGACAGAGAGCTGCATCAGACACTGACTCTGTACCCAGCACCGTGCCTTGGGGAAACAGACGACACAGAGGAGAGACTACTCCTCAGCTCAACAATCACAAGCTCATCACTCTCAGAATTATACACTAAAAACACAGCGCATATGGAGAAACGGGAAATATTATACGACCCTGTGACAAGACACACGCATGCATGCATGCACACACACGCACTTCCTTTGTCTGCGAAGACTTCAAAAATCATGATGGCTTTGTAAAGATCCTTTGAGAAAACATGTAATTTAACAGATCAGAGGAGGGGGAACATGGAACAGACACCAAACAACAACAAAGAAAACCAATGACTTGGTTGGACAACAAGTTTAAAAACCAGACAATCACTTAACGCGAAGACAGTCTGGTTTCTAATCATGGCATTTGTTGTGTATGTGGGATTCCACATCATCTTACCCTTGGACTTCAGTCCTGGTATTCGTAAAAGTATTCAAACACGACGTCAACACAATGGTTTACTCTCCCATTTCAAAGCCGCAGCTACACTGTTTTCTAGGCCCCGTTTCACAGAGTCGTGATGCGATCTGAAGCTCAACATAATGCAATGGAAATAGAAAGGGGCCAAATGTTCAGAGTTTGACGGACTACCAACCTCTCACCATATAACTGCCATTTCTCTAAACTCAGTGTCCGTGCTTTCAGACGCCCATGGCATCGCTTCAACAGTTCACTTTATAAAAATACTACTTTTGGGAGCTCTCAGGCATAAATTAGCCCTACAGTCTATTAGATACCATCTCACAGAAAGCCACATAATCTTCCAGCATAATGTTAGTAATCTTTTAATCCATATTACGGTGGATTACTGAACAGCAGATTGCTGGATGTGATGGGTAAGGAATTAGAAGAAGGACATGTAGTTCCCTGTTGTACATAACTGGAAGAATCAGAGTTACAAGAGGGACATTGCCCATCTTCTAGGTCTCTGAGGACACAACATGGCTTCTTAGTGTCTGTTTCTAATATGAATCCTGTGTGAAAGCAGTATCTACAGTACCTCCATCTTGGATCATCACTACCTATTGAAAGACAGATCTGTCAATGAGCCAACTCTGGTAAAAATGTCCCTGGATGTTGTTTAGTAAACAGCCATGTCTGCTTAACATCAGGTTACTCCTTCCTAACCGTGATACGGGTGGATGTTGTTCATTTAAGTTGTCCCCACACAGAGAAGTCCTCACAGGCATCACCGTGGTGATTGTTTACGTACCTTTGGACCTTGTCTTCCTGGGTAGCCGGGTAATCCTGGAACACCCAGTTTTCCCTGAAGACAACAGAAAAGTCTCGCTGAATGAGCACAATGTATTGGTACACAGTTGTACTAGCTCAAAATGAATTCAAGTATTTCCACAGGCTTCAGGGATATGCTACTAACAACAGATTCACCTTACAGTCTAAAGAGGGATATGCTGTTAACAACAGCTTGACCTTACAAGACAAAGAGAAGGTGTGAATGAAGATGTTACCTTCTCTCCAGCAGCACCCATGGGGCCAGACTCTCCGTTGGGCCCTGCTCGGCCCCTCAGGTCCGGGGCCCTCAGGTCCCCTGTCAAACCCAACAGACACCAGGTAAGGTATTGTACCATCACTGTGGTCTATGGGGTGTACCAAGCACACACCGAGCTCACCCTGAACAAACCCAACAGACACCAGGTAAGGTATTGTACCATCACTGTGGTCTATGGTGTATAGTGTACCATCACTGTGGTCTATGGTGTATAGTGTACCATCACTGTGGTCTATGGTGTATAGTGTACCATCACTGTGGTCTATGGTGTATAGTGTACCATCACTGTGGTCTATGGTGTATAGTGTACCATCACTGTGGTCTATGGTGTATAGTGTACCATCACTGTGGTCTATGGTGTATAGTGTACCATCACTGTGGTCTATGGTGTATAGTGTACCATCACTGTGGTCTATGGTGTATAGTGTACCATCACTGTGGTCTATGGTGTATAGTGTACCATCACTGTGGTCTATGGTGTATAGTGTACACATACCATACATACCATACATACCATACATACCATACATACCATACACATACAATTATGGGTGAATCAGTATCTACGCACATGAGTCGGCAACTCACCCTGTCACCTTTGAGACCCATATCTCCCTTGAACCCAGGGAAACCGTCCTCACCCTAAAATAAGAGAGACAAATATGAACAGGGTTACTTGGGCTAAGTTGATTTGTAGGAAACTGAATGTTGCTGTTGTTTTTCACTGTGTGTAAGAGATCAGTGGGATTCAGTATGCCTTGAGCTTGTACCTGCATTATTCAATTCAAATTATTTCAATGGTAGACTATCTGTGGACACATATTTATTTTTAAATACTTGTTGTTTTAATGGCAAATAGCCAATCTAAATGGATACGGCCTATATCTTTCCATGGGCTATAAAATAGAGAACCTCATCTGCTTCACATGTGCAGCCTCTCTGTATGCAGAGCAGACTACTGCCATCTGGTGGCCAAAGAGGAGAATCTTACTGCATGTGCATTGTTTCAAGTTTCAGATTCAGGTTTTAATGTCAAATGCACAAGCATAGCTCTAACCCCAACAATGTAGTCATCAATAACAATGTAATACAAAAGAATAACAAGGTAGAACAAAGACAAAAATAAGAAATACGAAGAACACAATCAAGTAAGTAGGCAGACTACAGGGTCAGGGTAATTGGAGCGCAAGGAACACTTCTCTTTTATTATAATGGTCCTATAGGGAGCTAATGCATTACGAAAACATTGTGGACGAGCAAACACACAGTAGAAATATCTATCACTCACATATGTAAGTGGAGAATATATGATGCTGCAAAATACGTGTTGTTGAAGTATAGTGTAGGCGACTTCAGGCAATGTCTGGCTGCTGTACAATGTACACTTGTTAACTCCCTGCACACGCTGTAAAAGTTTCGCCCTGGATCAAATTCTTATTGTATCAATTCATGGCAGCCATGAAATAGTTAACAAGAGAATAAGAAAAGCTTTCTCAGTCTCTCTCATCTTTCACTCTGTGTTCTTTGTCTCTCACTGTCTATTTTTCTCTGTAGCTCCCCGAGACCCTGTGTGCAGTCTGTCACTTGTCTGTGTCTTTTCTCATCCTAATACATAATGCAGTGTGTGTGTGTGTGTGTGTGTGTGTGTGTGTGTGTGTGTGTGTGTGTGTGTGTGTGTGTGTGTGTGTGTGTGTGTGTGTGTGTGTGTGTGTGTGTGTGTGTGTGTGTGTGTGTGTGTGTGTGTGTGTGTGTGTGTGTGTGTGTGTGTGTGTGTGTGTGTGTGTGTGTGTGTGTGTGTGTGTGTGTGTGTGTGTCTACCCTGCACCCAGAGCTGTGAAACCATGCACGTTTCGTGACAATCCCTCACCTCTTGGATGGGGGGGGCATTCGTTTTCTATTCAGAACAAACAATACCTTCTTTCCTCAAGGTTTTGGGATTACATTAAACCCTAACTTTAACATAAATTAACATAAAACTTAAACATAAATGATTCAGTAATAACATCCATGGTGTTACTGATGTAAAAACAACATTAATATTAGATCTGTGTCATGCTCTTGGTCTTGAATTAGTATAATATAGATTGGGGTAGTGTGGATATTTTGGACCGCATAAGGACTTTGTGTCTGAACATTGTGACAGAACGTGGTGTTTAACCCATTGGACGGATGGAAAGTCCTAGTTATCACAACATGGACTTCTTTGGGGCGGCAGGTAGCCTAGTGTTTAGAGCATTGGACTAGTATCAGCAAAGGGGCAAGATCGAATCCCTGAGCTGACAAGGTAAAAATCTGTTGTTCTGCCCCTGAACAAGGCAGTTAACCCACTGTTCCTAGACCAGTTAACCCACTGTTCCTAGACCAGTTAACCCACTGTTCCTAGGCTGTCATCGAAAATATGAATTTGTTCTTGCCTAGTTAAAGAAAGGTAAAAACAAATCATTACACACAATGGCAGCACGATATGAAGCATCAAATGATGATTAGGAGAAGCTTTACCTTCTCTCCCTTTCCACCCTTCAGTCCACGAACACCATCGGCACCCTAGTAGACAGACAGGAAACAGACCACAGTTATCAACCCAACACCAACTGTACCACCATGAGGAAGTTTCTGAATGTCACCTTGGTGAGCTCCACCACCGTACCTTGACACCACGAGGACCAGGATAACCAATAGGACCCTGGGGACCTGACTGGCCCTGGAGGAGGACAAAGACAGAGAGAACAATTTATCCATTAGTCTCTCAACACGAGACACGGCATAAACTATTTCAACTACTCTTTTTTTTTGTTTCATATTCAAAAAAGAACATATCAATCAATCAGCTAATCGAACGACCGATCAATCAGTCAATCAACCATATGCTACTAAAATGTCAATGTTAATTGTACTTACTAAAGCTCCCTTCTCACCAGGTGGGCCCTCTTTACCAGGATGACCCTGTAAGAGAAGAAGGAACACAAATGACTTAGATACAGTACTTCAATCTCGTATGGATGCGCCCTCTAAGTTGGTAGCTCTCACTCAAGCAGTGAACACCAGAGTTTGATTTTATGCAACACACACATCAACAAAAAGTTAATAGTTTGAATCTATGGAATAGCTCGGTGCATCAGAAAGTTCTAGAAGGCCTCAGTGTTAGTGTACGACAGCAGCAGTGTGTCTGGTCGTGGCGGTTGTGTAAACTGATGAGTGACGGAAGCTTTAACAGAGATTAGGTCTAGGCTCAGTCTTACTGTCTGACTGACTGACTGCTTACTTTACACCAGTCAGACCTTTTTACTTGCACACCTGGCACTAATTAAACCCGTCGGAGTGCAGGAGGCTGTAAATCGGTCGGCTTCAGGCTGCCTCCCTCTCAGCTTCCCAGCCTCTCCCTGATACACACTGCAGCAGATAGAGCCAGGCTAACAGACCACTGAGGGAGAGGGAGATACTAGTACAGGCCGTAAAACAAAATGCATTCTGACTTGCCTGATATTAACTCAGGGACTTTTTTTGTGTGTGAGGGGCGCGCCAGGTGTATAACCTGGTGTTATTCTCCATTTATTCCATGTTTTTATGTATTTATGTGGAAGCTGCAGCCCTCTCTAATGTTCAAGTCAATAGAATATAATATATCACATGAAGTTGGGAGAGAGCAACAGACAGGATAATTGGTCAGTGTTGTGGCTTAACGGATGGTAGTTGTCGTGGAAGGCAGAGATGTTTGGGGCACGCTATATTTTGCTTCACTTCCTCATTTTGTGTGACAGCACATGAGATCGTTCAACCAATCTAGTTTGCTAGCAAACTAATTATCGCGGTTATCATAAATCTCCCTTTAATGACTAAGTGTAAGTCGCTCTGGATAAGAGCATCTGCCGAATAACTCAAATGTCAATGTAAATGTACAAAGTCCCTGGGGCAAGCTAATCCTACTGTATATACTACAGTGTGTGGTATGTATGTCTTCCTCTACTGTATACGGATATGTAGTGGTCCTTGTGGGCTGCTATGTTAAAGAAAACGATGGCAGTCAACATTTCATTCCACCATCACAATATAAATCTCGATGTGTTATACTGCTTCTCAACGGTGTGTTGCCTGTCACAGGTACTTGTGGCTTGTCTGAGGGCAATGGATGAGCGAATAGTCTGACAGGAGGGAAGGAGTGTGAGACTCAGCGAGAGGTGTAAACAGAATGACAGAATAGCACGTACAGGAGGTCCATCTGACCCGGGTAAACCAGCCAACCCCGACCTGCCCTGAGGTCCCTGTAAACAGAGACAGAAGGAGAGAAAAACACAGCATGGGTCAAAGATCAAAACAACACTTTAACGACCTCAGCGACATAGTCAGTTCACCTCTGAGAAACACAACACGCATCTGAAAATAATTTGGATCTGTGACAGATCAGCTACTAGGTGCAATCTTTGACGTTTTGTGTAGACACTTGTATAAAGGGGCTTACATTCAGTGCATTGAAAAGCCTTCAGTGCAGGACTATGGTAAATAAGCACACAACGTTTACATCCAACAGATCACACACTTTTAGACTTTATGTGACCCTGTATGACCCACGGCCCTTTCAGGTCAATTCTGTTGACAGAGGAGTGAAGAGCAGCGCTTCAACTTACTTTTTCACCAGGCGGTCCGATGGGACCTTGAGGACCAGGAAGACCCTGCAGGACAGAAGCGGACCGACAGTTTCAGAATTTGTTGCCATAGCAGCGACACTCACTCACACACACACACACACACACACACACACACACACACACACACACACACACACACACACACACACACACACACACACACACACACACACACACACACACACACACACACACACACACACACACACACACACACACACACACACACACACACACACACAGGCTAGCTGGGGTCATGGAGGGGGATTGGGGACTCAGCAGAAGGTGCTAATGGACATGCAAGGGCAAGAATGGTGAGACTGTATTCATTCTTGAGCGTGTGCGTGCACGTGTGTGTGTGTATTTGTGCCCACGTGAGTGTGAATGTGTGTGTGTGTGTGTGTTTGTATGTGGCAGAGAGAGTAATCTGAGGCTGTGCTGCAGCTCGGGGAGCTTGCTCCTACAGGTGTGTCTCTCTCTGCAGGCATTCCACAGACATGAATGAGATGCTTTCACAGCTTCCCTCAACCCCCCCCAGAAAACCCAGGAAAATATTCCAAGAAAATCTCTCTGTGTGTGCTCTCTTTACCTCCAGGGAGAGAGAGGGGGAGAGGAAGTGGGGATGGGTAGAGGACGGGAGGAGGGGAGGGGGGAAGCAGAAGAGGATATAGGCAGAATTCAACTAATCCCAAAATGTGATGTAAATAATCATCAGAGAGCAGTATATTTCCGTAAGCTCCTGATATAATACCCCATTACAGTGAGAATATTATCTAAAAAAAAATCCAACCATTTTTTAGACATTACACACACATATAAAAACGAATGATTCATGTGGGTACTGAGAGTCAATAGCAACATCAACCCATTTAAAAAAAAACATTTGTACGTTTAGATGCATATATTTGGTCTGTGAAGACCGTGATATTGCCTTTTATTTTATTTTTTAAATATTTTATTTTTGCATTTTCCAATTAAGAACATTCAAAACAAAAGTGAAAAGATATTAGACAACGATAACGATAGGACAGTAATAGGTAGGAAGTAGGAAGTAATATTGTCTTTTAATGTCTGTGACACTATTGTATGTATGGTCTGTGTTGTCTGTGATATTGAATGTGACAATGTCTGTGTTACTGTCTAGGATGCCTGTCATGTCTGGGATACTATCATGTCTGTAATGTCTGTCATGTCTGGGATACTATCATGTCTGTAATGTCTGTCATGTCTGGGATACTATCATGTCTGTAATGTCTGGGATACTATCATGTCTGTAATGTCTGGGATACTATCATGTCTGTAATGTTTGGGATATAATCATGTCTGTAATGTCTGTCATGTCTGGGATACTATCATGTCTGTAATGTCTGGGATATAATCATGTCTGTAATGTCTGTAATGTCTGGGATACTATCATGTCTGTAATGTCTGGGATACTATCACGCCTGTAATGTCTGAGATACTATCACATCTGTAATGTCTGAAATATCTGGGATAGTATCATGTCTGTAATGTCTGTCATGTGTGAGATATTAATCATGTCTGAAATGTCTGGGATACTATCATGTCTGTAATGTCTGGAATACTATCATGTCTGTAATGTCTGTCATATCTGGGATACTATCATGTCTGTAATGTCTGTCATATCTGGGATACTATCATGTCTGTAATATCTGTAATGTCTGGGATACTATCATGTCTGTAATGTCTGTCATGTCTGGGATACTATCATGTCTGTAATGTCTGTCATGTCTGGGATACTATCATGTCTGTAATGTCTGTAATGTCTGGGATACTATCATGTCTGTAATGTCTGGGATATTATCATGTCTGTAATGTCTGGGATATTATCATGTCTGTAATGTCTGTAATGTCTGTAATGTCTGGGATATTATCATGTCTGTAATGTCTGTATTGTCTGTAATGTCTGGGATATTATCACGTCTGTAATGTCTGGGATATTATCATGTCTGTAATGTCTGGGATACTATCATGTCTGTAATATCTGTGATACTATCATGTCTGTAATATCTGTAATGTCTGGGATACTATCAAGTCTGTAATGTCTGTCATGTCTGGGATACTATCATGTCTGTAATGTCTGTATTGTCTGTAATGTCTGGGATATTATCATGTCTGTAATGTCTGTAATGTCTGGGATACTATCATGTCTGTAATATCTGTAATGTCTGGGATACTATCAAGTGTGTAATGTCTGTCATGTCTGGGATACTATCATGTCTGTAATGTCTGTCATGTCTGGGATACTATCATGTCTGTAATGTCTGTAATGTCTGGGATACTATCATGTCTGTAATGTCTGTCATGTCTGGGATACTATCATGATTGTAATGTCTGTCATATCTGGGATACTATCATCTCTGTAATATCTGTAATGTCTGGGATACTATCATGTCTGTAATGTCTGTAATAGCTGGGATACTAACATGTCTGTAATGTCTGTAATGTCTGTAATTTATGAGATACTATCATGTCTGTAATGTCTGTAGAATCTGGGATATTATCATTTCAGTAGTGTCTGTAATGTCTGTAATATCTGGGATACTATCATGTCTGTAATGTCTGGGATACTATCATGTCTGTAATGTCTGTAATGTCTGGGATACTATCATGTCTGTAATGTCTGGGATACTATCATGTCTGTAATGTCTGTAATGTCTGGGATACTATCATGTCTGTAATGTCTGGGATACTATCATGTCTGTAATGTCTGGGATACTATCATGTCTGTAATGTTTGGGATATAATCATGTCTGTAATGTCTGTCATGTCTGGGATACTATCATGTCTGTAATGTCTGGGATATAATCATGTCTGTAATGTCTGTAATGTCTGGGATACTATCATGTCTGTAATGTCTGGGATACTATCACGTCTGTAATGTCTGAGATACTATCACATCTGTAATGTCTGTAATATCTGGGATAGTATCATGTCTGTAATGTCTGTCATGTGTGGGTTACTATCACGTCTGTAATATCTGGGATACTATCACGTCTGTAATGTCTGTAATGTCTGGGATACTATCATGTCTGTAATGTCTGGGATACTATCACGTCTGTAATGTCTGGGATATAATCATGTCTGTAATGTCTGTCATGTCTGGGATATAATCATGTCTGTAATGTCTGTAATGTCTGTAATGTCTGTAATGTCTGGGATATTATCATGTATGTAATGTCTGTAATGTGGGATACTATCATATCTGTAATATCAGGGATACTATCATGTCTGTAATGTCTGTAATAGCTGGGATACTAACATGTCTGTAATGTCTGTAATGTCTGAGATACTATCATGTCTGTAATGTCTGTAGAATCTGGGATATTATCATTTATGTAGTGTCTGAACTGTCTGTAATATTGGGATACTATCATGTCTGTAATGTCTGGGATACTATCATGTCTGTAATGTCTGTCATGTCTGGGATACTATCATGTCTGTAATGTCTATCATGTCTGGGATACTATCATGTCTGTAATGTCTGGGATATTATCATGTCTGTAATGTCTGGGATATTATCATGTCTGTAATGTCTGTAATGTCTGGGATATTATCATGTCTGTAATGTCTGTATTGTCTGTAATGTCTGGGATATTATCACGTCTGTAATGTCTGGGATATTATCATGTCTGTAATGTCTGGGATACTATCATGTCTGTAATATCTGTAATGTCTGGGATACTATCAAGTCTGTAATGTCTGTCATGTCTGGGATACTATCATGTCTGTAATGTCTGTATTGTCTGTAATGTCTGGGATATTATCATGTCTGTAATGTCTGGGATATTATCATGTCTGTAATGTCTGTAATGTCTGGGATACTATCATGTCTGTAATATCTGTAATGTCTGGGATACTATCAAGTGTGTAATGTCTGTCATGTCTGGGATACTATCATGTCTGTAATGTCTGTCATGTCTGGGATACTATCATGTCTGTAATGTCTGTAATGTCTGGGATACTATCATGTCTGTAATGTCTGTCATGTCTGGGATACTATCATGTCTGTAATGTCTGTCATATCTGGGATACTATCATCTCTGTAATATCTGTAATGTCTGGGATACTATCATGTCTGTAATGTCTGTAATAGCTGGGATACTAACATGTCTGTAATGTCTGTAATGTCTGTAATTTATTAGATACTATCATGTCTGTAATGTCTGTAGAATCTGGGATATTATCATTTCAGTAGTGTCTGTAATGTCTGTAATATCTGGGATACTATCATGTCTGTAATGTCTGGGATACTATCATGTCTGTAATGTCTGTAATGTCTGGAATAATATCATGTCTGTAATGTCTGGGATACTATCATGTCTGTAATGTCTGGGATACTATCATGTCTGTAATGTTTGGGATATAATCATGTCTGTAATGTCTGTCATGTCTGGGATACTATCATGTCTGTAATGTCTGGGATATAATCATGTCTGTAATGTCTGTAATGTCTGGGATACTATCATGTCTGTAATGTCTGGGATACTATCACGTCTGTAATGTCTGAGATACTATCACATCTGTAATGTCTGTAATATCTGGGATAGTATCATGTCTGTAATGTCTGTCATGTGTGGGATATTAATCATGTCTGAAATGTCTGGGATACTATCATGTCTGTAATGTCTGGGATACTATCATGTCTGTAATGTCTGTCATATCTGGGATACTATCATGTCTGTAATATCTGTAATGTCTGGGATACTATAATGTCTGTAATGTCTGTCATATCTGGGATACTATCATGTCTGTAATATCTGTAATGTCTGGGATATTATCATGTCTGTAATGTATGTCATGTCTGGGATATTATCATGTCTGTAATGTCTGGGATATTATCATGTCTGTAATGTCTGGGATATTATCATGTCTGTAATGTCTGGGATATTATCATGTCTGTAATGTCTGTAATGTCTGTAATGTCTGGGATATTATCATGTATGTAATGTCTGTATTGTCTTTAATGTCTGGGATATTATCATGTCTGTAATATCTGGGATATTATCATGTCTGTAATGTCTGGGATATTATCATGTCTGTAATGTCTGTAATGTCTGGGATACTATCATATCTGTAATGTCTGTCATGTCTGGGATACTATCATGTCTGTAATGTCTGTCATATCTGGGATACTATCATGTCAGTAATATCTGTAATGTCTGGGATATTATCATGTCTGTAATGTCTGGGATATTATCATGTCTGTAATGTCTGTAATGTCTGGGATACTATCATATCTGTAATGTCTGTCATGTCTGGGATACTATCATGTCTGTAATGTCTGTCATATCTGGGATACTATCATATCTGTAATGTCTGTAATGTCTGGGATACTATCATGTCTGTAATATCTGTAATGTCTGGGATACTATCAAGTCTGTAATGTCTGTCATGTCTGGGATACTATCATGTCTGTAATGTCTGTATTGTCTGTAATGTCTGGGATATTATCATGTCTGTAATGTCTGGGATATTATCATGTCTGTAATGTCTGTAATGTCTGGGATACTATCATGTCTGTAATATCTGTAATGTCTGGGATACTATCAAGTGTGTAATGTCTGTCATGTCTGGGATACTATCATGTCTGTAATGTCTGTCATGTCTGGGATACTATCATGTCTGTAATGTCTGTAATGTCTGGGATACTATCATGTCTGTAATGTCTGTCATGTCTGGGATACTATCATGTCTGTAATGTCTGTCATATCTGGGATACTATCATCTCTGTAATATCTGTAATGTCTGGGATACTATCATGTCTGTAATGTCTGTAATAGCTGGGATACTAACATGTCTGTAATGTCTGTAATGTCTGTAATTTATTAGATACTATCATGTCTGTAATGTCTGTAGAATCTGGGATATTATCATTTCAGTAGTGTCTGTAATGTCTGTAATATCTGGGATACTATCATGTCTGTAATGTCTGGGATACTATCATGTCTGTAATGTCTGTAATGTCTGGAATAATATCATGTCTGTAATGTCTGGGATACTATCATGTCTGTAATGTCTGGGATACTATCATGTCTGTAATGTTTGGGATATAATCATGTCTGTAATGTCTGTCATGTCTGGGATACTATCATGTCTGTAATGTCTGGGATATAATCATGTCTGTAATGTCTGTAATGTCTGGGATACTATCATGTCTGTAATGTCTGGGATACTATCACGTCTGTAATGTCTGAGATACTATCACATCTGTAATGTCTGTAATATCTGGGATAGTATCATGTCTGTAATGTCTGTCATGTGTGGGATATTAATCATGTCTGAAATGTCTGGGATACTATCATGTCTGTAATGTCTGGGATACTATCATGTCTGTAATGTCTGTCATATCTGGGATACTATCATGTCTGTAATATCTGTAATGTCTGGGATACTATAATGTCTGTAATGTCTGTCATATCTGGGATACTATCATGTCTGTAATATCTGTAATGTCTGGGATATTATCATGTCTGTAATGTATGTCATGTCTGGGATATTATCATGTCTGTAATGTCTGGGATATTATCATGTCTGTAATGTCTGGGATATTATCATGTCTGTAATGTCTGGGATATTATCATGTCTGTAATGTCTGTAATGTCTGTAATGTCTGGGATATTATCATGTATGTAATGTCTGTATTGTCTTTAATGTCTGGGATATTATCATGTCTGTAATATCTGGGATATTATCATGTCTGTAATGTCTGGGATATTATCATGTCTGTAATGTCTGTAATGTCTGGGATACTATCATATCTGTAATGTCTGTCATATCTGGGATACTATCATGTCAGTAATATCTGTAATGTCTGGGATACTATCATGTCTGTAATGTTTGGGATATAATCATGTCTGTAATGTCTGTAATGTCTGGGATACTATCATGTCTGTAATGTCTGGGATACTATCACGTCTGTAATGTCTGAGATACTATCACATCTGTAATGTCTGTAATATCTGGGATAGTATCATGTCTGTAATGTCTGTCATGTGTGAGATATTAATCATGTCTGAAATGTCTGGGATACTATCATGTCTGTAATGTCTGGGATACTATCATGTCTGTAATGTCTGTCATATCTGGGATACTATCATGTCTGTAATATCTGTAATGTCTGGGATACTATCATGTCTGTAATGTATGTCATGTCTGGGATATTATCATGTCTGTAATGTCTGGGATATTATCATGTCTGTAATGTCTGGGATATTATCATGTCTGTAATGTCTGGGATATTATCATGTCTGTAATGTCTGTATTGTCTTTAATGTCTGGGATATTATCATGTCTGTAATATCTGGGATATTATCATGTCTGTAATGTCTGGGATATTATCATGTCTGTAATGTCTGTAATGTCTGGGATACTATCATGTCTGTAATGTCTGTAATGTCTGGGATACTATCATGTCTGTAATGTCTGTCATATCTGGGATACTATCATGTCAGTAATATCTGTAATGTCTGGGATACTATCATGTCTGTAATGTCTGTAATAGCTGGGATACTAACATGTCTGTAATGTCTGTAATGTCTGTAATTTATGAGATACTATCATGTCTGTAATGTCTGTAATGTCTGGGATACTATCATGTCTGTAATGTCTGGGATACTATCATGTCTGTAATGTCTGTAATGTCTGGGATACTATCATGTCTGTAATGTCTGGGATATTATCATGTCTGTAATGTCTGGGATATTATCATGTCTGAAATGTCTGGGATATAATCATATCTGTAATGTCTGTCATGTCTGGGATATTATCATGTCTGTAGTGTCTGTAATGTCTGGGATACTATCATGTCTGTAATGTCTGTAATGTCTGGGATATTATCATGTCTGTAATGTCTGTAATGTCTGGGATACTATCATGTCTGTAATGTCTGGGATATTATCATGTCTGTAATGTCTGGGATATTATCATGTCTGAAATGTCTGGGATACTATCACATCTGTAATGTCTGTAATATCTGGGATACTATCATGTCTGTAATGTCTGTCATGTCTGGGATACTATCATGTCTGTAATGTCTGGGATACTATCACATCTGTAATGTCTGTAATGTCTGGGATACTATCACATCTGTAATGTCTGGGATACTATCATGTCTGTAGTGTCTGTAATGTCTGGGATATTATCATGTCTGTAGTGTCTGGGATATTATCATGTCTGAAATCTCTGGGATATAATCATGTCTGTAATGTCTGGGATACTATCATGTCTGTAATGTCTGGGATATTTTCATGTCTGTAATGTCTGGGATATTATCATGTCTGTAATGTCTGTAATGTCTGGGATACTATCATGTCTGTAATGTCTGGGATATTATCATGTCTGTAATGTCTGTAATGTCTGGGATACTATCATGTCTGTAATGTCTGGGATATTATCATGTCTGTAATGTCTGTAATGTCTGGGATACTATCACATCTGTAATGTCTGTAATATCTGGGATACTATCATGTCTGTAATGTCTGGGATATCTGGGATACTATCATATCTGTAATGTCTGTCATGTCTGGGATACTATCATGTCTGTAATGTCTGGGATATTATCATATCTGTAATGTCTGTCATGTCTGGGATACTATCATGTCTGTAATGTCTGGGATATCTGGGATACTATCATGTCTGTAATATCTGGGATACTATCATGTCTGTAATGTCTGGGATACTATCATGTCTGTAGTGTCTGTAATGTCTGGGATATTATCATGTCTGTAGTGTCTGTCATGTCTGGGATATTATCATGTCTGTAATGTCTGTAATTTGTAAGTCGCTCTGGATAAGAGCGTCTGCTAAATGACTTAAATGTAATGTAATGTCTGGGATATTATCATGTCTGTAATGTCTGGGATATAAATGTATATAATCATGTCTGTAACGTCTGTAATGTCTGGGATACTATCATGTCTGTAATGTCTGGGATATTATCATGTCTGTAGTGTCTGTAATGTCTGGGATACTATCATGTCTGTCATGTATGGGATATTATCACATCTGTAATATCTGGGATACTATCACGTCTGTAATGTCTGGGATACTATCACGTATGTAATTTCTGGGATATAATCATGTCTGTAATGTCTGTCATGTCTGGGATACTATCATGTCTGTAATGTCTGGGATATTATCATGTCTGTAGTGTCTGTAATGTCTGGGATACTATCATGTCTGTCATGTATGGGATATTATCACATCTGTAATATCTGGGATACTATCACGTCTGTAATGTCTGGGATACTATCACGTATGTAATTTCTGGGATATAATCATGTCTGTAATGTCTGTCATGTCTGGGATACTATCATGTCTGTAATGTCTGGGATACTATCACATCTGTAATATCTGGGATACTATCACGTCTGTAATTTCTGGGATATAATCATGTCTGTAATGTCTGTCATGTCTGGGATACTATCATGTCTGTAATGTCTGGGATACTATCATGTCTGTAATTTCTGGGATATAATCATGTCTGTAATGTCTGTCATGTCTGGGATACTATCATGTCTGTAATGTCTGGGATACTATCATGTCTGTAATTTCTGGGATATAATCACGTCTGTCACGTCTGTCATGTCTGGGATACTATCACATCTGTAATATCTGGGATACTATCACGTCTGTAATGTCTGTAATATCTGGGATACTATCATGTCTGTAATGTCTGTCATGTCTGGGATACTATCATGTCTGTCATGTCTGGGATATTATCATGTCTGTAATGTTTGGGATATAATCATGTCTGTAATGTCTGTAATGTCTGGGATACTATCATGTCTGTAATGTCTGGGATATTATCATGTCTGTAATGTCTGTAATGTCTGGGATACTATCACATCTGTAATGTCTGTAATATCTGGGATACTATCATGTCTGTAATGTCTGGGATATCTGGGATACTATCATGTCTGTAATGTCTGTAATATCTGGGATACTATCATGTCTGTAGTGTCTGTCATGTCTGGGATACTATCATGTCTGTAATGTCTGGGATACTATCACATCTGTAATGTCTGTAATATCTGGGATACTATCATGTCTGTAATGTCTGGGATACTATCACATCTGTAATGTCTGTAATATCTGGGATACTATCATGTCTGTAATGTCTGTCATGTCTGGGATACTATCATGTATGTAATGTCTGGGATACTATCATGTCTGTAATGTCTTTAATATCTGGGATACTATCACATCTGTAATGTCTGGGATATTATCATGTCTGTAATGTCTGTAATGTCTGGGATATTATCATGTCTGTAATGTCTGTAATGTCTGGGATATTATCATGTCTGTAATGTCTGGGATATAATCATGTCTGTAATGTATGTAATGTCTGGGATACTATCATGTCTGTAATGTCTGTCATGTCTGGGATACTATCATGGCTGTAATATCTGGGATACTAACATGTCTGTAATGTCTGTAATATCTGAGATACTATCATGTCTGTAATGTCTGTAATATCTGGGATACTATCATGTCTGTAATATCTGGGATAGTATCATGTCTGTAATATCAGGGATACTATCATGTCTGTAATGTCTGTAATAGCTGGGATACTAACATGTCTGTAATGTCTGTAATTTCTGAGATACTATCATGTCTGTAGAATCTGGGATATTATCATTTCTGTAGTGTCTGTAATGTCTGTAGTATTGGGATACTATCATGTCTGTAATGTCTGGGATACTATCATGTCTGTAATGTCTGGGATACTATCATGTCTGTAATGTTTGGGATATAATCATGTCTGTAATGTCTGTCATGTCTGGGATATTATCATGTCTGTAATGTCTGGGATATTATCATGTCTGTAATGTCTGGGATATTATCATGTCTGTAATGTCTGTCATGTCTGGGATACTATCATGTCTGTAATGTTTGGGATATAATCATGTCTGTAATGTCTGTCATGTCTGGGATACTATCATGTCTGTAATGTTTGGGATATTATCATGTCTGTAATGTCTGGGATACTATCATGTCTGTAATGTCTGGGATACTATCACGTCTGTAATGTCTGGGATACTATCACATCTGTAATGTCTGTAATATCTGGGATACTATCATGTCTGTAATGTCTGTCATGTGTGGGATATTAATCATGTCTGAAATGTCTGGGATATAATCATGTCTGTAATGTCTGTAATGTCTGGGATACTATCATGTCTGTAATGTCTGGGATATTATCATGTCTGTAGTGTCTGTCATGTCTGGGATATTATCATGTCTGTAATGTCTGTCATGTCTGGGATATTATCATGTCTGTAATGTCTGTCATGTCTGGGATACTATCATGTCTGTAATGTCTGTCATGTCTGGGATACTATCATGTCTGTAATGTCTAGGATATAATCATGTCTGTAACGTCTGTAATGTCTGGGATACTATCATGTCTGTAATGTCTGGGATATTATCATGTCTGTAATGTCTGGGATATAATCATGTCTGTAAGGTCTGTCATGTCTGGGATATTATCATGTCTGTAGTGTCTGTAATGTCTGGGATACTATCATGTCTGTAATTTCTGGGATATAATCATGTCTGTAATGTCTGTCATGTCTGGGATACTATCATGTCTGTAATGTCTGAGATATAATCATTTCTGTCATGTCTGTCATGTCTGGGATACTATCACGTCTGTAATGTCTGTAATATCTGGGATACTATCATGTCTGTAATGTCTGTAATATCTGGGATACTATCACGTCTGTAATGTCTGTAATATCTGGGACACTATCATGTCTGTAATATCTGGGACACTATCATGTCTGTAATATCTGGGATACTATCACGTCTGTAATGTCTGTAATATCTGGGATACTATCATGTCTGTAATGTCTGGGATACTATCACGTCTGTAATGTCTGTAATATCCGGGATACTATCACATCTGTAATATCTGGGATACTATCATGTCTGTAATGTCTGTAATGTCTGGGATATCTGGGATAGTATCATGTCTGCAATGTCTGGGATACTATCACGTCTGTAATATCTGGGATACTATCATGTCTGTAATGTCTGTCATGTCTGTGATATTATCATGTCTGTAATGTCTGGGATATAATCATGTCTGTAATGTCTGTAATGTCTGGGATACTATCATGTCTGTAATGTCTGTAATGTCTGGGATACTATCATGCCTGTAATATCTGGGATACTATCATGTCTGTAATGTCTGTAATAGCTGGGATACTAACATGTCTGTAATGTCTGTAATATCTGAGATACTATCATGTCTCTAATGTCTGTAATATCTGGGATACTATCATATCTGTAATATCAGGGATACTATCATGTCTGTAATGTCTGTAATAGCTGGGATACTAACATGTCTGTAATGTCTGTAATGTCTGAAATTTCTGAGTTACTATCATGTCTGTAATGTCTGTAGAATCTGGGATATTATCATTTCTGTAGTGTCTGTAATGTCTGTAATATCTGGGATACTATCATGTCTGTAATGTCTGGGATACTATCATGTCTGTAATGTCTGTAATGCCTGGGATACTATCATGTCTGTCATATCTGGGATACTATCATATCTGTAATGTCTGTAATGTCTGGGATACTATCATGTCTGTAATGTCTGTAATATCTGTAATATCTGGGATACTATCATGTCTGTAATGTCTGTAATGCCTGGGATACTATCATGTCTGTCATATCTGGGATACTATCATATCTGTAATGTCTGGGATACTATCATGTCTGTAATGTCTGTAATGTCTGGGATACTATCATGTCTGTAATGTCTGTAATATCTGGAATATTATCATGTCTGTAGTGTCTGTAATGTCTGTAATATCTAGGATACTATCATGTCTGTAATGTCTGGGATACTATCACATCTGTAATGTCTGTAATATCTGTAATATCTGGGATAGTATTGTGTCTGTAGTGTCTGTAATGTCTGTAATATCTGGGATACTATCATGTCTGTAATGTCTGTAATGGCTGTAATGTCTGTAATGTCTGGGATATTATCATGTCTGTAATGTCTGTAATGTCTGGGATGTTATCATGTCTGTAATGTCTGTAATGTCTGTAATGTCTGTCATGTCTGGGATACTCACTTGTGTCCCTGGGATCCCCTGCTGACCCGGAGGTCCTGGCTCTCCTTGAGGTCCCTAAACAAAGACAGACAGATACGATCAATCTAACATGACAATGAGCTAAGAGCAGAGCAGGGCACAGCAGTCCTTATGTGAAGTCACCGGTGCCCACACACATTGACTCTATATCTGTACCCTGTATATGGCCTCGCCATATACTGTTATTTTACTGCTGCTCTTAAATTATTTGTTACTTTTATTTTTATTTCTTGCTTCTACATTTTTTATTTCACAATTAAGGTCTACACCTGTTGTATTCGGCGCGTGTGACAAAAAACAATTTGATTTGAAGTATACTTGTGTATTTTACTAAGAAGATGGAGACGTTTGAGGAGATATTTGAGGGTCTACTCTCAATACGTTTGGGACCGAAGAAAAATCAATCAATCAAATCAAATTGATTTATAAAGCCCGGTTTACATCAGCCGAAGACACAAAGTGCATCTGGTTTAAATAGTAGAGACAAAGTTGAACTGTTGTATACACTGAAGAAACGGATATTTCTGAACCAAACAGACAACTAACGTGCAGTCGGTTGCTACTCTGAACTGTAGGATTTCTGTTGCTGAGGTACCTTTCCCAAATCCTAGCATTAGCCATTAGAAGGTTAGCTTGCAAAACTGACCTAGATCAGTGCTTAGGGGCAATATCACCCTACTCCAATGTGCCTCAGGGAGAGGCCCCAGCGGACAGTCATTTGGAAGGTTAAAATAGCATTAGAACCTAGCCCAAACAACCTATCCTAAACACTGACACACTGTAGTAGACTACACTTCTCTCTGGTGACAAATAACCTATTGGTCAGGCTTATACAAACACTATATAAACCACTTCTGGTTCCATCAGAGTGGGTGTTTTAGTATAGCATCTGTGTGAGATAACGTTATGAGTGTTCATACCATGTTTCCTTTGGGACCGTGTGGCCCGTCCACTCCAGCTACACCCTGTGGGAACACAAACATTCAGATGAGTAGGAACTTCTTATTCAGTGCTGTGATATATAGGAGGTACCACAGTGACACCTCTGTCATAGGAAAGTATGTGTTAAGTACTACTTACAGGCTGTCCAGTGGGACCGGGTGGACCGCGGGGCCCAAGCAGACCTCTAGGACCCTAGAGACAGAGAGAGAGAGAGAGAGAGAGAGAGAGAGAGAGAGAGAGAGAGAGAGAGAGAGAGAGAGAGAGAGAGAGAGAGAGAGAGAGAGAGAGAGAGAGAGAGAGAGAAAAGAAAGAGTTTCAGGATCACACAAAGATGGTGAATAAATGAAAATAGTTCACTCAAGCCATTTACCCTTGTAAAAAATATTAAATGTTCCTGTCTGGGGGCATTCCCTCTTTCACCTGAGCCTGCTTTCCCCCGTGAGCTCACAGTTCCTTCATGATACTGTATCTGGTATTCTCCAGTGAGATAGAGAACCGCTGCCTACGGTCTACCTATTGTCCCTTCTCCACTTGCCTCACTAGTTCCACCCCGCCTAGACCAGATAACATTTGCGTTTGAGACGTCTCAGTCTGGGGCACCCAATAAGTAGACCAGAGGCCCCCCCCCCCCCCCCCCCCATAAGATAGAATGGGGGGGGTGGGATGTCTCGCTTTCTCTACTGTCTCTGGGTCACATAAAACAATGTTTAAGTCATCTTTGGAACAAATGCACCATGAAGAAACACTGCACCCTAACGGACTAATATGATTCATACATGAAATAACTGATACAGAAGTAGTCGAGCTGTCAACCAGAGGAGATAGTAGGTCATAACAGGGTGGTTGAATACTTGTATTACTCCAATACCGTTGTTACACTGTAGGGTCCTATTTATCAAACCTAATAGCAATTCAGTGAACGCTTTCTTACACTCTCTCCAGCCAATCCCCTTGGCCCGATCTCTCCATCCTCGCCCTGCACAGAGAGGAAAAACAGTTAGTTTACATAGTAAGGACGGAGGGATGTAAATGAAGAAGAGGAGTGGGAGGATGATGAAGGGGGAGAGGATACTCACTCTCTGTCCATCTTCTCCAGGGGCTCCAGGTGGTCCCAGTGGTCCTGTCTCCCCCTATGGGAGAGAGGGGGGTATAGAGGGGGAGAAAAGAGAGAGAGAGAGAGAGAGAGAGAGAGAGAGAGAGAGAGAGAGAGAGAGAGAGAGAGAGAGAGATGTGTGCTATTATTATTATAAAAGAGGATTGGGCCAGGCCAGCTGTAGACTTGAAGCCGCTCACAACCTCTTATTTACTTCAGACTGGCTGGCTGTGCTGGCTGGCTGGCTGGCTGGCTGGCTGACTGGCTGACTGACTCTGTTGTTACCTTGATGTTACCCAGGCCAGGATTAGGAACCGCACGCCCAGGCTGGAAATATCTGAGGCCTCCTAATATCTATCTTCGTCTCTGTCCCTTCTCTCTGTTTCTCTACCTCTCTGCAGCCCAAGCTCCTATTTAGCCTGGTGGGGGACTTGTGTGGCTTGCCTCTTCTAAGTGCCCTTCAAGCAGACAGTACATAACATAACTGGCACTGGGAGTTCTGTATATGCACGTGTATCATTGTAGCATGACCGAGATCTTCAACATGCTGCCTGGCTATGTGTCTGGTGAGTAACTCTATGGAATAGATCGATATAAGAGGATCAATGTGTCCAAGCTATTGGTCCGACTCTAAGTCTAAATAATGCTAACTTTATTTAGTGATTTTTAAATCACCACTTCAAAGCCATTCAGATTAGCTCTACAATAATACAATAAATATACATCATTCAGCATTTCATTTCCTGAATGAAGGACTTAGCTGATTGTACAATATCGCACTATACAGATTATTCAGTAGTAACACCCACAAGCTGACGTCGCCAAAAATGTCAAAGACGTTTTATAACTTCCAAAAACCCCTGGTATTTCCAAAATCCCCTGTTCAGAGTCTAATAGCGTTGGCATTTTGTTTTAAGCCAATTTGGTTTTATCAAATAGGGCAACAGTGTTTTTACCCATAAGCCTATAAACGTCCAAGGCCATTTGTTGCTCAGACCAACACTAGTCTATTGTTCAATGATAGTCAACCAGTATGTATCCCCTTGATCACCTGCTGTACTAAATCTCACTGTAATTTACCTCAGATCCTCTGGAATGAGTGATAATACTAGACGTAAAAGACCCGTGTTTTTGGAACATACTGTGTCGTTGGCCATACCACGACCCATATTCTCTCTCTTTCACTATTTGTTCAAGCGGGTGGACGGGTTGAAGAGCGAAGGTGACCTCAAATCAGACCCTCAATCGAAGTGAACCAGTATAGGTACTGAAAGTCATGTTTTGTAGAGGGAGAGAATAGGGAGATCCTGATCATTTGATGTCTGCTTCACGGGTCATTTCCCTGAGATAGTGTGCAGGCTCTCAACTGCCTAAGGTACAGATGTAGGATCTTCATTTAAAGCCAGTTTGCTACAGCAGGAAAATAATCCTGCAGCAAAAATATATTTTCATTGTTATGTGGATTATAATTCATGGACATTTGTGAAGGGGGTGATACATTTTTTCGGAAAATGTCAAACTTCAAAAGCCTTTTTAAACCTCAAGCACAGTTTTAGTTGTCCTGTACCAGAGTGATCAAATCAAGATCCTACATCTGTATTCCCATTACGGAATAGGTGAACATGCAGGAGCTTGTGACTTTGTGGTGACGTTACTATACTCACCCTGTGTCCCTTCTCACCAGGCAGACCGGGAAGGCCATCAAAGCCTCTGTCACCCTGTGGAGAAACAATGTGACAATGACCACCGAGTCCCAAGACGACACAGACATCATCCTGCATAGGTTTACAACACAGTATTGTGATCAAAACAGAGCAGTCACACTTGACAGAGACAAGTGACTAGGGAAAAGTGACTAGTAGACAGAGGTCCTTGTGTACCTTAGAGCCTGACTCTCCAGGCATTCCTCGGGCCCCATCGGCTCCGCCACGACCCTACAAGAGAGAGGGAGAGAGAAAGAGATAGGCTGAACATGGTAGCATCAAGACCAATCAGGCCATGACATCTACCTGGAAACACAGCTACGGACAATTATGTGTCCACTGCCAGGTTGTCGTTTTTGGTCATTTTAACTGGATTTTAGCACATATCAGACATCTGTTTTTGATTCATTAGGATAAACCTCTCAGATCTCACGCGGCACACACACACACACACACACACACACACACACACACACACACACACACACACACACACACACACACACACACACACACACACACACACACACACACACACACACACACACACACACACACACACACACACACACACACACACACACACACACACACACACACAAGCGCTAGATGAGGGTCACTCAGTTCACTTACCCTCTTGCCAGATTTGCCTATTTGTCCTGCAGACCCTTGGACTCCCCTGGGGCCCTGTGAATAACAAGTGATGTAGTGAGGTATTGGTAAATGTAGTGAGGTATTGGTAACTGTAGTGAGGTATTGGTAACTGTAGTGAGGTATTGGTAAATGTAGCGAGGTACTGGTAACTGTAGTGAAGTATTGGTAACTGTAGTGAGGTATTGGTAACTGTAGTGAGGTATTGGTAAATGTAGTGAGGTATTGGTAACTGTAGTGAGGTACTGGTAACTGTAGTGAAGTATTGGTAACTGTGGTGAGGTACTGGTAACTGTAGTGAGGTAATGGTAACTGTAGTGAGGTATTGGTAACTGTAGTGAGGTAATGGTAACTGTAGTGAGGTATTGGTAAATGTAGAGAGGTATGGGTAACTGTAGTGAGGTATGGGTAAATGTAGTGAGGTAATGGTAACTGTAGTGAGGTATAGGTAACTGTGGTGAGGTATGGGTATCTGTAGTGAGGTATGGGTAATTGTAGTGAGGTATAGGTAACTATAGTGAGGTATGGGTAACTGTAGTGAGGTATGGGTAACTGTAGTGAGGTATTGGTAACTGTAGTGAGGTATGGGTAACTGTAGTGAGGTATGGGTAACTGTAGTGAGGTATTGGTAACTGTAGTGAGGTATGGGTAACTGTAGTGAGGTATTGGTAACTGTAGTGAGGTATGGGTAACTGTAGTGAGGTATTGGTAACTGTAGTGAGGTATAGGTAACTGTAGTGAGGTATGGGTAAATGTAGTGAGGTATGGGTAACTGTAGTGAGGTATGGGTAACTGTGGTGAGGTATGGGTATCTGTAGTGAGGTATGGGTAATTGTAGTGAGGTATAGGTAACTATAGTGAGGTATGGGTAACTGTAGTGAGGTATGGGTAACTGTAGTGAGGTATGGGTAACTGTAGTGAGGTGTGGGTAACTGTAGTGAGGTGTGGGTAGTCTACAGGTATATGTTTAACCTCTCACCTGAGGACCAGGATCTCCACTATCACCTTTAAGTCCAGCAGAACCAGGAACACCCTGAGATAGAGATGGACCAGTGAGAAACATGGACACAAACCTTAAGTCAGTCTTATGGCTTGATCATAACTCCACACAGCCAGTAAGGTGAGTATGTGTTTCACACAAGGAAACAGCAGATGGCGACATTTAGCTGTTAGTTGATGCCTCTTGTGTTGTTGGAACGGATTCATTGACATGTATTGAAGAAAAAATGAAAAGTTTATCAAAACAATGTTACAAAACCATTGTATATAATTATATTCCAGGCAAAGTAATAACTCTTCATCTTCATCTGTTTTTAAAAGGATTTAGATAGGATGACTAAATGTGTGAGTATCTTTAATCAGGTTTCATCTTGAACATCTCTATGTGTCAGCTATCTAGTCAGCACCAAACATGTATTATTCAACAGAGATGAATGAATATATATATGTGAATTTCCTTTTGGGGCTCTAGAACTGAATTGAGTATTTTTGGGGCATATACTTAAGTCTAAAATGGTGGGGTTCTATTGCAGGGCTAGGTAGAACTTTTGAAGCACCTTACCAGTCTTCACGACTGAAACATTCCCAACTAGTGATTTAATAATTACAGCCAAGTTTTAAGAACTATCATGAACTTTGTGGTTTTAAAGGGGAAAACCTAAAGTAGACCTATCAAATGAACACAAAGGGAAATGCACTAGAATTATAAAAAGAAGCTTCAACCCTCTAATCTGGTTCATGTTTCATCTCCACTCAGGGACCTATATAGCTGGTTAATAGCTCATA
The DNA here is from genome assembly GCF_021184085.1 of Oncorhynchus gorbuscha. Classification (NCBI taxonomy): domain Eukaryota; kingdom Metazoa; phylum Chordata; class Actinopteri; order Salmoniformes; family Salmonidae; genus Oncorhynchus; species Oncorhynchus gorbuscha. Next base: position 61,039,104 of record NC_060184.1, read on the forward strand.
GGAAGGATGAAAAATAGAGCTGAATTTTGAAATAATACTTTGTAGGTTTTTGACAGGGCAGTCGATGACCTGTGTTCACCATTCCTTACATGAGGTGGAAAGACTTAGCAAGAGGGACGTGTTTGGCCGTGTGTGTTATGACGGGTGGAAGAACTGAAAATTACCACTGGACCGGATCTTCCTGTGAGACCCATTGGACCTGAGGGACCTCTCATGGCGAGCTGTGGGGTAGATGGCGGGAGGGTGGAGGGGGGTGGAGAAGGGAAGGGATGACAAATCACCAGTCAGAACGAGACACCCTACATATGCCACAGCGCCCCACAGACATCCTAACGTTCTAACGCAAACACTCTCTTATAGCCCACTGCTGCTCTTCCTCTGTGGTGTCATGGGTTTACCGTAAGTGAAACATGATGACGCAATGGCCTACACTTGTACAAGACCCAATCCTTTCCTTCTCTCTCTCTCTCTTTCCTCAGTCACCTGTTGGTCTGTTGGGATGGCCCACCCGTGGGTCACGAACTCCTGTAGTATTTTTAAATGCCTCCTGCATCTGTCCAAACAGGCTGTGGTCCTGCCTGTAGCCTGCTCAGCACCTCTCTCAGGGCAGCCCCACCACTCCACTCCCCCCTTACCATGAACCACAGCTGTGAGAAGACCCACACTTATAACGAGCAAGATAGCTGAAATGCCAATGAGGTTCTCGTTTTAATAAAAAAATGTTTTAATTTCAAGAGAGATAGCTGCGCCAGTTTTACCCCCTCAAAGGCTACACTGGAGCCGCTTGGCCTCCTTTGGCCCACTTCAGCCCTGGTGTACTGTTTGACCTGCTTTGGCACCCTTCGGCCTGCTGCAGCCATGGCATTCGGCCCTCTTTGGCCAATTACGGCTCTGGTGTACTCACTCTAGCCTGGGAGAGGATGGCCTGGGCTTGGGCCTCCTGAGCAGACACCACGGGTCCCTTCTCTCCGTCCCCTCCAAAACGGAACTGTCACACAGAGAAACACAGGCCTTACAAAAGACAAATCACAATCGTGCTGCGTGTGAACAACGAACACCTAAATATCAATCAAGGATATGGACCAAGAAAGACAACATATGGATCATGATCAAGCAAGACAATCGAACAATTCATTTATTTTTTACCTTTTTCCATCAGCAGTTGTCGTAAAGTGCTTTACAGTTGCCAATACATTTAAATACTGGTAGATATTAGTGTTTGTTGGATTGTATGTCAGGTCTGGTACTTACTGGCAGCATCAGCATGGTACCAGGAGGACCTGGTAAACCGTCGGCTCCTGCCAGACCAGCCCGCCCTGCGGGACCCTTGGAAAAGGAGTCACAGAGAGGAGGTGATAAATCTGAATGAACAACCATCAGGATGGAAAGATGCCATGCTAGAACATGCCCAGAGAGGGAGGGAGGGAGGGAGGGAGGGAGGGAGGGAGGGAGGGAGGGAGGGAGGGAGGGAGGGAGGGAGGGAGGGAGGGAGGGAGGGAGGGAGGGAGGGAGGGAGGGAGGGAGGGAGGGAGGGAGGGAGGGAGGGAGGGAGGGGCAGACACCCTATGTTCACCACTCAAAGGGAAAATAAGAACATCTCATCCATCCATCATTACAACAACAGAAAGATAAGGAGAGGAGAGGAGAATAGCCTCACTACCAGGTGGCTGGAAGTGACTGTACTCAGCTGGAATATCTAGGAATGTACTGTAATAACTACTTTACCATATGTACTTGAGTAAAGTATCAGAGCAGAGGACTCTACAGCAGCCCAGGTGATTATCCTGTCCTTTCGGCCTGACCCATTTCCTTCACTTACACTGACCACAGAGTGGTGTCAAGATGGGTGGAAGGACATTTGCAGCTGGACAAAGAAGTACTAATTTATGGTACACATGGCAAGTGTGTGAGTCTAGTTATGTGAGGTGTTATAGGGAGGTTGGTTAGAGGTGTATGGTATTACGCCCTGCTCAGGGGCAGAGAAGAACATCATCTGAATATGAATCCTCTTTGGTTCAGGAATTGTGATTATTAGGCAAAATGAGTACGCACCAATATGAAATGATCATGTTGAGCTGTAAATATAACTATACACACACATAGGGATAGGCCAACACAAACACACACAGTAAATGGCAGAGGTGTGTTTGCCCAGGGACGGTTGGCATCATTAGCATGCCTCTCCACTTCCTCCTCACACAACCAGAATAACCTGGCCTCTCTGTGAGCCATGGCTCTGTCCTCTCTCCAAAACCAATAGCCACTTGCATGCCTGGCTGTGTGTGTGTGTGTGTGTGTGTGTGTGTGTGTGTGTGTGTGTGTGTGTGTGTGTGTGTGTGTGTGTGTGTGTGTGTGTGTGTGTGTGTGTGTGTGTGTGTGTGTGTGTGTGTGTGTGTGTGTGTGTGTGTGTGTGTGTGTGTGTGTGTGTGTGTGTGTGTGTGTGTGTGTGTGTGTGTGTGTGTGTGTGCGTGTGTGCGTGTGTGTGTGTGTGATCGATTGTAGCCATTCCAAGAAAAACAGAACAAAAAATGTTAATGATTTTATGTTAATTTTATACTATTGCCAGTACTAATAATATTAGTATAATAGTATAATATATTCAATAATATTAAATGAAACACATATTATTCTATTGAAACATATTTTATAATTACTGAAATATATTCTCTAATTCTCTAATTCATGAATTTGTTCTTTCGTTCATTCTTCCATTCATAGAGCAAACTGACATACTGCCACCTAGTGAGTTACAGCACATGTATTACACTGTTCCACGGTCGATTACAATGTTCACTAATATCTGGTCTGAGCACGTAACTATATCTTACTATTCCAAATCATCTGGTTCTGTAGGAATTGAGGAAATCAAAGTTTTGTGACCTTAACCAAGTGCCTTAACCGTCAGTCTGTGGTGTGTTAAGAAAGGAAGCCATTTCTAAGTATTCTGCCACAGCTTCATGCTGATTACGTGCTGATCTATGACCAGGTCCCCCTTGTCCATGTAATCATATTCATTAGGATCTAAAAGACAAAGCTGATTCTAGATCAGCAATCCTACTCTGAGATCATTTATACAGGCCCTGAAAACACAATATGATGACTTTATACATGGAATCAGCTGTACTGTTGGAGCTAATGAAAACAAGACTTTAACCATCTGTGAGTCTCCCCTCCTCTCCACCCTACAGTCATCCTTTCATCTCTCTGTCTCCCTAGTTCTCCATCCAGCTGCACATGCCTTCCCTCTTCTCCCTTGCAATTTCATCCCCCGCTCTCTCTCCCTCCCTCTCTCTAATTTAATGTTTTACAACTGTCTCTTCAGTCTCTGTTAATGTGTCTATATATTCTACAGTAATTTCACTGTAGACCGTTTGTAGTCATTGTCAAACATAAAAACTACAACCACTAGATGACTTAAACTGCCCTCAGATAGAGACCGTCCTATGTGACGGGACCACACAGATTGACGATGACAAGACAAGGAAAACAAACCTCCCTTGTAAAACTACTGTGTTGCTTCCTGACTGAGCCCCAGGAAGCAACACAGTTGACTACAGACCTGACATGGGAATTCCCCAGTTCACTCCATCTTTCTTCCTCTCCATCTCTCCCTCTTGCACTTCTTTCTCCCAGAGGTAGCATAAACACACACATTCACACATGCTTACACAGAGAGAGAGTGCGAGAGTGAGAATTAAAAAGAGAGTGAGAGAGAGGGAGGGATAGAAAGAAAGAAATAGAGAGCCAGAGAGTCTGAGATAGATAGAGAGAGAAGAGAGAGAGAGAGAGAGAGAGAGAGAGAGAGAGAGAGAGAGAGAGAGAGAGAGAGAGAGAGAGAGAGAGAGAGAGAGAGAGAGAGAGAGAGAGAGAGAGAGAGAGAGAGAGAGAGAGAGATTAAGATAGAACGAGGAGTATACAGGAACAGAGACTCACCCTGTCACCAGGATCTCCAGCAACACCAGGGGGTCCATGCAGACCTGAGGGGCCTGGTAGACCCTACAGAAACACAACCCAGTCAAAACAAGGCACGGCAATGTTGTTACATAAGCCCGAATCCTGAATTGAGATAGATCCATATACATTGAGGATGACTCACAAATCATGTACAGTATGCTACTTAATAGAACATTTTCATTGAGGTTTGAGTAAAGATCTGTCCCATTCTTTTGACATCCTAAATGACACCATAGTTCACTACATTAAACCAGAGCCCTATGGCCCTGGTCAAAAGTAGTACACTATAAAGGGAACAGGGGGTCATTATGGACGTTCCCATAGCCTTAGGATGAATAGATATGTGTTACTCACAGCTGGGCCTGCAGGTCCAGGAGGTCCTTCAATCAGCATGCCCTAAAAGTGATGGACAGACAACATGAATGAATAAACGGGACAGCAATTACCACAGCACTTACACAGCACAACACAGCACTACACAGCATGGAGGAGCACATTCATTAATAACCAAACAGTTATTTCAACTTCCTGTATGACACAATTTGTTTGGGTACACGTATTCCCTCAACACCGGCGGTGTTGTGTTTCGGGTCTTACAGGTTCGATCACAGCGGGTTCGCCCTTCTCTCCTTTCTCCCCACCACCAGCCACCTGTGAAGATAGGGAGGACACCTGTATGAGCTTCTTCATATGGAGCTACAGTCACTGGATCAATGACAAGTGGGGATGGGCGGAATGATGGGGTGAGAAGAATGAAAGAGGCAATTCCACGAGCAAAGAACACGATCTTATCGACGTGCGGCGTATAGGAATATGATATTTGTTACGAGAGTATAATGCTGAGGACAAAAGTGTAACAATCGTGTCAATCCAGTATCATATTCTTATATGGACACAGCAGATTGAATAGAGTGATGTGTGATGAGCTCGTCAACAACTACAGTAATGGAAGGAATGAAGAGCAGAGAGAGAGAAAGACAGAAGCGGGTAGAACATGTTAGTCTCAATGAAGGAGGATGGATCAACATGCGTGAAATGGAAAGCAGTGTCATTGCATTCATATGGATCACATGGGACCGTGTGTTAGGATGACTGGATGAAACATACAGGGAATCAACACCAATGACTTGGTTTTAATATATAACATGAGTGACAAGGCAAGTATACTGAGTAGAAGTCTCCTGCCATGAGAGCTTCGGCCTGGCGGTCTCAGACACTAACGGCCATGGGCTCTATGATTTCCTGTCTCGAAGACATTAAAGCAGACATCCAACTCAAAATGGAAATGTGGAGGGGAAGTGGTAGAATTCACTGTCTTATGGTTATTTACTTCTGTGGTAGGTAATTTGGGCGGTGGATTCTATAATTTTGTGTTCTCCACTGAGCTAGTCACACATACTGCTCAGTAAGAAGCCTGTTTGTGTACTTGGTGCCTGTTTAGTTGGTGAACTCGGCAGGGTCTAAGCAGGGTGTGTGTAAGCTGAGAGTGGGTAGAAGAGGTTATGTCAGTGTGTGTGTGTGTGTGTGTGTGTGTGTGTGTGTGTGTGTGTGTGTGTGTGTGTGTGTGTGTGTGTGTGTGTGTGTGTGTGTGTGTGTGTGTGTGTGTGTGTGTGTGTGTGTGTGTGTGTGTGTGTGTGTGTGTGTGTGTGTGTGTGTGTGTGTGTGTGTGTGTGTGTGTGTGTGTGTGTGTAAAGACATACAGTTGGCTCTGTGGTAGGGGGTAATTGCCGTTCCCTCAGACCTAGGCGGTGTTGAAGTTAAGTCGAAGGCAAGCTGCTACCTAGAAGTGTCATGCACTTTCCTTCTCCCTATCGGACCAACCCCTAAAATGTCTAGCCCATCCAGACAGTGGGACCGCGCAGGCAGACAAACGCATTCACAGACTGGGAAGGAAGGTGAGGTGTATGATTCAAGCTAACACAGCCTCCACACACACAAACAGCATGACAATGACAGACAAACTCCCCATGCCAAGACAAACTAGAGCCACAATGCTTCTGAAGGGAGAGAGTTGTGATTTCCATAACCACAGCCCGTGGGCCTGGTTGGGACCCCACGGCGTTCACCCCTGGTTCATGCACACACCCCTCAGTCGGGGGGCGAGGGGTGCCATACTTACTGCAGTCTGGGTGAATTCCTCCGTTTCCGCGGGAACCCCCAGCCCCACCTCTTCTTCAACAGTATCCATGTGGTTGGGTAGCTCAGCGGCCACATTTCCATACTCATCATACACCCCATACTCATACTGCTTATTGTCCAACACGCCCCCTAGGTCATACTCCTTAAAGTCATACTCGTCCACTCCAGGGTCCACACTGTCCAGGCCAGCCTCGGGGGCACCGGTGGGCTCCTGACTCAGTGGGGTGGCTCCAGTGACAACATAGTCACCAGCAACAATCTCCTCCTCGACAGCCTTATGTTACCCAAGCAGCGGAGCGTTGAGGGGATGAGGGAGGTGGAGGGGTGAGCAACGGAGGGAACAGGGTTGTTAGTCAAGCAGTCATCGGTAGGTAGAGGAGACTACTGTCTATGTAAAGCCTTAGCAGGTCAAAATGAAACGAGCAGGGTGATCCATGGAGAAGGCTATGGTAATGTGGTAACACCTTATTTAAGTCCCATTTACCCTTGTGGAAATCTAGATGTTTTGTTGGTGAGATATTGATTTAACTTTATGATAGTGTGCAATTATTGTGTAGCCATATACGGTTACTCTGCAAGTCATTACGTTGAGGACTAGTCTCTCACAGTGAAACAAACTGGTGTCTGTTACTCCGTGATGTTGATGCACTGTACGTGTAACAGATATTATCATCGTCCAGAATTGACTTCAGGCCTAAAACAAGAAGGGACAAATAAAGTGTTACCTTGATGACTTCAAAAAAAAGCATTATCAATTTAGATGATCGAATTTACATCAATCAGTCAGGTCTAAGACAGACTTTAGGTTCTTTCAGTCTTTAGGTTCTTTCAGTCTTTAGGTTCTTTCAGTCTTTAGGTTATTTCAGCCTTTAGGTTATTTCAGTCTTTAGGTTATTTCAGCCTTTAGGTTATTTCAGCCTTTAGGTTCTTTCAGTCTTTAGGTTCTTTCAGTCTTTAGGTTATTTCAGCCTTTAGGTTATTTCAGTCTTTAGGTTATTTCAGCCTTTAGGTTATTTCAGTCTTTTTTGCACAAACATAATACATACCATCAGCATGTCAATATATGTACAGTGGTGAAAAAAGACTGAAATAGATTCAGTAAATCTGAAATGACACTACAAGCATATTTCATAAATGGTCAATCTACAATATAGCAATGTGCAAAAATGCAGAGTACATATGTGTACCAGGGATCTGATGTTCAATGCAGAGTACATATGTGTACCAGGGATCTGATGTTCAATGCAGAGTACATATGTGTACCAGGGATCTGATGTTCAATGCAGAGTACACATGTATACCAGGGATCTGATGTTCAATGCAGAGTACACATGTATACCAGGGATCTGATGTTCAATGCAGAGTACACATGTATACCAGGGATCTGATGTTCAATGCAGAGTACACATGTATACCAGGGATCGGATGTTCAATGCAGAGTACACATGTATACCAGGGATCTGATGTTCAATGCAGAGTACATAAGTCTACCAGGGATTTGATATTACATTTACTAGATGATGTGGATAGATACCAAATGTTTATCATGTGACTGTATTATTTATGACATACTCTGCATTTGGCAAAGCTCAACAACCACTCAACAGCACTGTCATAACGAGTGATCGTTGTGGATTTCACTAAGGAAGCCAACTAAATGGATGTCATGACACAGGTATCTGAGCTGATAATATCAGACTAAATTTAGTGAGGGAGAACCAGATTTTGGCATGTAGGGGAGAACGGGGTCAAAGGTGATCCAGTGGGCCCAGCTTACTCCATTTTACCCTATGGTCAATTTAAATGATATGCAATCAAGGACAAGATAACTCAGTGAAATCACATCCATGTGGAACATATTGCTACTGCTGTAACACAGTGCAACAAGTGTCATAATCGGCTGTGAAGATTCCTCTGCTTGGTTGATCATAGTTCTATTGGTGCGATTGGGAGAACTATTCACCAAAAGCTGCGCAGCGGGCTGGCCATCTACGGCTGAACAGAGGTGATTGCTGTGACACCCATATCTCACTGGAGACAGAACACAAACCCCATGTTTAACTCAGCAGAAACTTGATGGCTAGAAGGAGGGGCTTGGTTCTCTTTCACCTACCTACTGTACCATCAATCTCATACAGAAAAGTACACCACTCCTAAAAGTAAAAGGTACATTTTGTCCATGAAGTAAACACCAAATGTGACTTTGACGATTGGATTTAAGATTATTTTGGTTTGCGATGCCTCTGAACGCAGACTGTGCTGCAGTGTATATGGAGAATCCCTTTGTTGGGCCTCTAAACTGACGACATATTGCTTCACTTACACCCTGGGGGGATTCTATTTCACAAAAGGCCTCTGGCAAAGTCTTAGAGCCACACAGACTAAAGGAAACATTTATTTTCTTCTAATCAAAAACTATCATGAAATATATTCCTATCTTATTTCTCCTTTCAGCTGTGACCCAGTTAATTTCACAAATAGTTCTTATTGCTTGTCATATAACTGGCAGTGTGACTATACCAGAATAATATAAATGGCCAAAATACTGTTTTTGGAATACCATTATAATACCATTATAATACTATTACCGTCTAATAGATCAATCTATACTGAGGGAGGCAGATAACCGATTATTATTTCAATGTACAAAAATTATCCAGCAATTAATCAGTATCCTGTAAGATGACTGTTGATGAAGTGTAATGCACATACATACATACATACATACATACATACATACATACATACATACATACATACATACATACATACATACATACATACATACATACATACATACATACATACATACATACATACATACATACATACATACATACATACATACATACATACATACATACATACATACATACATACATACATACATACATACATACATATTAGATACGCATAAAACTGCAGCCTTAGCCAGAATTGAATTAAACAACAGAAAGCTACACATTATTTACATGGCAATCCACTGAGGCTACATTATAGGATGCAAAACATACTTACAGGTCAGTGGATAGTACTAAGTGGATTAAATAAAGCCATGAATGACATATTGTTGTAGCTTTCTAATGCTTAATAATATCTTCTATCCGACAAAAAACACAATGTTCAAAACAGAACAATTACATTTGAATTGTTTTGTCTTTGTCATTTCATACCATATACTTCCTTTGGTAATACGTCTTCCTGGTTTCTTTTACTCCCCCAAAACTGCTCTTTCTTTCTTATAGTAATAAGTAAGTAAAAAACTAAATATGAAATGTAAAAAGTTACCTCGTTTGGTCCACTGGTGGCAATGGGAGACTGAGTTTGAGTACCCTCTACAGTTCCGTAGTCAAGCTCACTGTCAGTATACTCAGTGTATTCTCCGTCTACATTGTTTAGCTGAAGTTGTGTCACATCGAAAAGGAAAGAAGAAGAAGAAGAAGAACATAGAAGCGGGTTAAAACAGAACGAGCACAACACAAGGTGTTATTCGCTTGGGCCTTTCCAGCTGGCTACAACTCTGCTGGGTCTAGAGAGGCAGTGTAGGAGGGGCGGGGGGGTTAGGTATAGCTTTCAGTCGAGCATCACAGATTTTCCCCAGAAAACGTCAGAGGAAAGATCTGGATGTGATCTGATGTTTCTTCACTGGTACTGTTACCCCTAATACTCTGTATCGGTGTAGTTCCGGCGCGGTAGCTTGGTAGCCATGATAGCCATTCATCTGTCTCTTCTTCTTAGCGACCGCTAACTTTTTAGCTGCAGATTTTTTAGAGGCCTGGAACTTTAGGGGCTTAGACTTAAGGGACTTTCGGGTCCTCTTCTTTTGCATGTAGACGCTACGTTTCTTTCTCTGGAAGAAGGTTATGGTGATAGAAGAACAAGACAACACATAACAACATTGAGAAGTTGAAGAGTTGGGGTTGAAAATAAACAACGACACCAGAAATCGTGGGATATGTTTTCAACCTGAGCTACAAACTGAACATAAGACAAACATTCAAAGCTGGCATTCGCCGTGTGAGAGCAGAGGGCGGGTCTTGGAGCCATGAATACAAGTTTGATTGACACATCAAGGCATACATTAGAACAGTCAACCAGAGAGTTCGGAAAGGGAGGGAGGGCACAATAACTGACATTAAGACACCACAGGACAAATAAATGTATTTTTCTGTCTTTTCAGTATTTCATTTACCTGAGGGTCACTACCCGCCTCATACTCGTCTGTTGGAACATTCTCTGTCTCTCCTTCTACTTCAGAGTAATCATAGAACTGAGTGTAATCTAAGTCATCGGCAGTAGTGTACTGAAGGGGGAGAGGGAGAGATGTTAGGATTAGCATGTTAGCATTAGCATTAGCATATCAGAGAACTCCTTTTTGTCCGAAAAAACATGATATACATATAACATGTCCGTCGTGGATATATTATGAATTAAAACTGTCACAAGTTACATTCATTAGATTGCATTATTCACAAAAAAAATATGAATAATATTGTACAAATGTAATAATTAGCGTGGCATATTGTAAGTCATCAAAATATTGTCTCCAACGATATCCTGTGTAGCTTTTCTGCCAATGAAAATCCATGGCTAACGTTTGTTTACAAAGCTGATGTGTAGCTGCACAGCATGAGACAATACTTTGCTATTATAGTAATATCATTTAGGAGCGATAGCTAGCTCTTAAACAATAAATCTGCACGGCGAGGTTAGGGTTAAGCATCAGTTGGCCATTGATCTTTAAAAGGATGGCTAATGCTCCAAACATGGAAATAACCACTAAGAACAGCACATGATGGAAACCACTTGAGAGCTACAGATGTATAAACAGGTGTGCAAAAGCTATTAAAAAGCGGAGGTGTACATCAGGGAAAGCCATGAGAACAACACCAGCTGCATGTAATATGGCAGCGCTTGGTTAATGGAGCTTTGCCGTCATAGCAGCGGTTTAAAAAAAAAAACCCACCTCTTTAAGGAATACCTAGGATAGGATAAAGTAATCCTTCTCACCCCCCCCTCCCCCCCTTAAAATATTTAGATGCACTATTGTAAAGTGGCTGTTCCACTGGATGTCATAAGGTGAATGCACCAATTTGTAAGTCGCTCTGGATAAGAGCGTCTGCTAAATGACTTAAATGTAAATGTAAATGTTTCAATTCCATCCTATAGCACCTACATCTGAAGCAGAGTAGATTAAAGAGTGGGATTTACTGAACGTTTAACGTCCTGATAGTTTTGATTTCCCTTTCTTTCCCTGTGGTTATATGTGGTTACAATGAGGAGCTGCACGTGTGTCTGGCATGCTCTCGTTAACAGCATCCCCAGTGAACATAATAAAACACTATCATATGACTCAGAGGAAGTGGAAAGTGGAGAAGGGATTTATTAAATGAACAGAGGCAGTAAAACTCTCTCCTCATCCTGGTAGTTATAGGTGGGAAGACTGAACATGTTCAAGTGCGTAATTAATGACGAGCTACGTATACTGACATATACATTTGGAGTAAATTGTGTACTGAATATACATTACATTTTACATTATCTGATGAAACTCATTGTTTTGATAACATTGTATATCAAACAGTCAGAGGTTTAACTTGACTGTTTGACATGGGGTTAAAATAATTGCATCCTTCACAGATGAATCAGGGTTAGTCCCCATCCAGCTGCATAGCTGACAATGGGACTGATGAGATGTCTTCCATGGGCTCATAGAAGAAAGAGAAAATAGAGAGAGAGACAGAGAGAGAGGGGGGGGGACAAAGAGAGAGAGGGGGGGGACAGAGAAAGAGAGAGAGGGGGAGACAGAGAAAGAGAGAGAGAGAGAGAGAGAGAGAGAGAGAGAGAGAGAGAGAGAGAGAGAGAGAGAGAGAGAGAGAGAGAGAGAGAGAGAGAGAGAGAGAGAGAGAGAGGCCACATGGAGAATCCCGTCCAGGCGAGTCGGCAGATTTACATCCTGGCACCGCTCAGATAAGACACCAAGAGCAAGGCACTCTGAGTAAATACTGGACCCTCAAGGAGACTGGGGGGGTCATTAATATGTACTGTCAGCAGACTGTTAGAGAGGTGTCCCTCCCTCTCCTGTGGTCTCCCCTATTGTTCTACTGTGGGTTTCTAAGTGTTTTTAATCGGTGTATTAATGACTCATGTATTTATCTGTGGATAACACAGATGTCATGTATCGCTTTACAGGATAGTGTTAAGGCACGTGGATGGCTGTGTTCTGTGTTCTGTCCCTGCGGTTTGGCTCTGGTGCTACGGTGGATCTGTGAAACGCATTAGACGAACGAGCCATAGAACTCTCCTCGCCAAAGTGGACAAAGACATCGTGGCATTTAAATCATTTCCACTGTGGTACAATTCAAAGAAAAAATACCTGTAAGGAAATTCAAGAGCAAGTACCTCGAGAGTGTTTTGAAAAGATCGTTAGGTGTTGTACTGAGATAAAACCCTCATGGCTGGAGGAGACTTCAATCCCCTCGCTCCTTCCTCTATTGACGTTAAAGGTAAAGGAAGTAAATACTATAGAAATACGGCAATTCATTGACACATCTAATGATGCTCTAAGACGGACTAGTGAGTCTTTGTATGTCCTGTGTGTCTAGGATCTAGGATCTATGATTTGCTGCATAGGGTCCCAGAAGGACCTCAAGAGCTGGCAGTGCCAGAATGGGTCCAGGTGCACTCTTTCACACTGGGGACCTGAAACTGGGACCCCCATAGTGCCCCATCCCATCCTGTGGCCCTCAGCATACTGACCTCGTCCTCGGGCTGCTGGGCCTGCAGGGAGTGCCCGTGGGGAGTTTCACAGTCGGGGCTGTAGTGTTCACAGTAGTCATAAGCTGCTTTGGGATCGGCCACAATCAGAAGCTGCTGGATGTCACCCTGCAGAAAGACAACGAGGAAATGAAGAAGGATGAGGTGTGGGAAAATCCTGTTTACCTGTAACCCTTCCAGTTGGTGAGAGTTAGCAGAGCAGACAAACACAGTATTGTATAGTATGTACCAGAATAACAATCAATAACATGTCTATCTTTAGTCATTGATTTGATGAATATTGATCCCTGTACTGTTGGAAAAAAACACGTTCACATCAGATAAAACAAGGTCATAGCAGGAAGTACAGAGGACAGACAGAACGTCATAACCATAACGTCAGATAACATTTCATCCCATCACCCCCCTAATCGTCTGTGGCAGTGCAGTCTCAAAGTTCTCAGGCTAGCAAGGGGTAGTAAGGGAAATGGAATGTGATTCTAGCCAACTGGTTAAACAGCTTGACACATACCACAAGACACGCATCCACAGGGCACAGGAAATCGAGTTTAGACACTGGCTGGGTAAGTCAATTATTATTCTTACCACCGGGGTTTACCCAGCCAGGCAGGGAAATCAAACAACCATCAGGAAGACAAAAGGACGAAACACCTGGAATCCATGTGTGCTGTCTGAGCAGCGGGAAGAGCAAAGGTGTGATTTAAGATGGTGCAAAGACAGACAACAGACAGACAACAGACAGAAAGCCACGGATGGAAGTGCAGTATTTACAATCTTGTGTCAGACTGTGATAAACAAAATGTCAGCAGAGAGGCACTGTGCTGTTGTGACAGGGAAAAAAGAACAAAGAGCATCGCAGAGCTCATGAATCTGCTGCTCAACACCAATCCAACGTTTATTGGTAGAGCTAATAAGGGTTGAGGTGGGTGGGTTAGAGGGGGTAGTATACCCCTGGGTACTTGAGGGTACTCAACGTGAGTGAAACCAGATGAACCTTTTAAACTACACCAGTACCAGGGGCCAGGGGCCAGGGCTAAATGTTCATGGCCCAACCTGGTAGCCTCATCTCTGTAGGAACTAAACCAGGTAGTTTTCACCCCCATACCACAAGCCCAGGCTTGAGAGTTAACTATAGCCATAACTATAGCCACAAGGCCACAAGTATAACCAGAGTGGTTGCTGCACTTTACACCTTGGGAGAGTCTCAGCACAGTAGCGTCTCAAATGGCACTCTATTCCTTTTATAGTACAGGGCCCTGATCAAAAGTTTTTTTTAAGTGCACTCAATAGGGAATAGGGTGCCATTTGGGATGCATGCAGCCTGTGTGGTTGTAACAGAACCCGTCATCCCTCGAAATGTCCTCGGGGAAGACTGAGAATGTTGGGAGGATGTCTAGGTGGTGAAAACACACGCATCTTAAACAGAATAATGGAGGCTGTAAGAATAGAAAGCATAATAACATAGAATCATCACTCTGCACAGAGTGATACAAAAATACTGAAAAGCCTCCATGGTTGGCGAGTTCACTCAAATCACTAGCAGGTTTTCTGGCTGCCACAATGACTGACATCATTCCAGAACTGTTTCTAGGTTCTATTCATTCTAGAAGTGTCTCTAGGTTCTATTCATTCCAGAACTGTCTCTAGGATCTATTCATTCTAGAACTGTCTCTAGGTTCTATTCATTCCAGAACTGTCTCTAGGATCTATTCAAATCAAATCAAATGTTTTTATATAGCCCGTAGAGAAACCCAGCCTAAAACCCCAAACAGCAGGTGTAGAAGCACGAATAGGATCTATTCATTCCAGAACTGTCTCCAGGATCTATTCATTCCAGAACTGTCTTTAGGATCTATTTGTTCCAGAACTGTCTCTAGGTTCTATTTGTTCCTGAACTGTCTCTAGGATCTATTCGTTCCAGAATCGATTCTAGGATCTATTCGTTCCAGAACCGTTTCTAGGATCTATTCATTCCAGAACTGTCTTTAGGATCTATTTGTTCCAGAACTGTCTCTAGGTTCTATTTGTTCCTGAACTGTCTCTAGGATCTATTCGTTCCAGAATCGATTCTAGGATCTATTCGTTCCAGAATCGATTCTAGGATCTATTCATTCCAGAACTGTCTCTAGGATCTATTCATTCCAGAACTGTCTCCAGGATCTATTCGATCTTTAACTGTTTCTACGTTCTATTCGTTCCAGAACTGTCTCTAGGTTCTATTCGTTCGAGAACTGTCTCAAGGTTCTATTTGTTCCAGAACTGTCTCTAGGTTCTATTCGTTCCAGAACTGTCTCTAGGATCTATTAGTTCCAGAACTGTCTCTAGGTTCTATTCATTCCAGAACTATTGCTAGATTCTATTTGTTCCAGAATTCTCTACCTTGTATCTGTTCCAGTAGATCTACGGTACATCTAAGCTGTATCACTGATCTCCAACAGGGCCGATACAGCCAAAGCACATACAGATCATGTCTCACTCTAGTTTGCATCTTGGCAGCAGTACATCTTGGCTGCATCATCTGAATTCTTCTCAATCGATAATTGCTAACAAAGTTTCCTGCACTTATTCACACCTTTGAGGGACAGCTGGAAGGGAACTTGCAGGAGTATAAACTCTCATGCCTGGCAGACGAGTACTGTGCCTAGAGGAAAAGAAGCTGACTGATCCTGTTACGTGCATGTCAGACAGTGTTTCTGCCACACACTATACATGGAATAGCCGCAGAGGTTTGGCAGAGAGACAGAAGGGGAAGGCAGCAGGCTATAACTTGTCGAAAGCTAAGTGGACTGTGGACTGTGTATAGAAAGTGTGTGTGTGTGTGTGTGTATTTATGTGGGCGCGCATGCGGGTATGCGTGCATGCGTGTCAACCATGTTAACAAAACAGATTTCTGAATCCATGACAGGTATTGTATAAATATCAATATGCCATCTCTCCCTTTGTGTCTCCCCCTCTATCTCTCTATATCTTTCTTTCTCTCTCTCTCTCTCTCTCTCTCTCTCTCTCTCTCTCTCTCTCTCTCTCTCTCTCTCTCTCTCTCTCTCTCTCTCTCTCTCTCTCTCTCTCTCTCTATCTCTCTCTATATCTTTCTCTCTCTGTCTCCCACAATATCTCTCTCTATCTCTCTCTGTCTCCCCCTCCCCTCTATCTCTCTCTATGTCTCCCCCTCTCTCTGTCTCCCTCTCTCTCTCTCTCTCTCTCTCTCTCTCTCTCTCTCTCTCTCTCTCTCCACCTCTCTCTCTCTCTCTCTCTCTCTCTCTCTCTCTCCTCCTCTCCACCTCTATCTCTCTCTCTCTCTCTCTCTCTCTCTCTCTCTCTCTCTCTCTCTCTCTCTCTCTCTCTCTCTCTCTCTCTCTCTCTCTCTCTCTCTCTCTGTGACAATCCCAGGGTACAATCCATCAACAGCTCATTGTACAACTGCAGTTCCACACTACAGAACATTTTTAAAAAATCTCACTGTAGACCAGGTTGGAATTTAATCAAAATCCCTTTCTCTGGCCCGTACATACTGTAAATCAAAACCAAACAGACCACCTAATGGACCATATATCTCCAAAGCACCTACTGCCTAAACCAATGAAACTACCATGCCAGAGCCAAAGCATATATTCTTATAAGCCACGTTTAAGTTGATCACCTGTGATCACAGGCCACCTATTTCACACAATCCTTGTGCCAAGGAGTCTGGAGGACTGAAGGAGGAGTGGGGGGATGGAGAGATGAGGGAGGCGTGGATAAGTGTAGCGGTGGAGTGGTGAGGGAGGAAGAGGTGTATAGGTGAAGGGGTGGATGGGTGAGGGAGGGGTGGAGGGATGAGGGAGGGGTGGAGGGATGAGGGAGGTGTGGATAGGTGAAGGGGTGAGGGAGGGGTGGAGGGATGAGGGAGGGGTGGATAGGTGAAGGGGTGGAGGGGTGGCGGGATGGAGGGACGAGGGAGGGGTGGATAGGTGAGGGAGGGTTGGAAAGGTGAAGGGGTGAGGAAGGGGTGGAGTGGTGAGGGAGGGAGGGGTGGATCGGTGAAGGGGTGGAGGGGTAAGGGAGGGGTGGAGGGATGAGGGAGGGGTGGATAGGTGAAGGGGTGGAGGGTTGAGGGAGGGGTGGAGGGATGAGGGAGGGGTGGATAGGTGAAGGGGTGAGGGAGGGGTGGAGTGGTGAGGGAGGAAGGGGTGGATAGGTGAAGGGGTGCAGGGGTGAGGGAGGGGTGAGGGAGGGGTGGGGAGGGTGAAGGGGTGGAGGTGTGAAGGGGTGGAGGGGTGGAGGGGTGAGGAGAACACAGGAGAGACCAAGCTGAGATCAAGCTGTGGTCTGAGTTAAATTGAAATGCATTACCTCCTTTGTCACCCACACACGAAAAGAGAGTGGCTGAACCCTGCCTATAGTCAGCTTTCATTAGGATATGCCTGAGAGATGGTTGTCTGTACACAAACAGGGACCAGAGACGCTGAGACACCAAGTCCTGGGCCAGACTGGGGACAGACAGACACAGGAGCAGAGACGGAGACAGCCAAGGCCCAGACTGGGCCAGAGACACGGGATCAAGAAAGGACTGTATGACTTCTGTTTCTCACATGTACAGTACAAGAGATCAGAGAACTTGCAGGGACATGAATTCAACTGTGTTGTATTTGGCACTGTCATAATACAATTGAAGTAATTAAAGTCTACAAATTATATATGTTTGGAAAGTGGGTAAGAAACATTTATCATTTTTAGACAATGAGACAAAGACAAGTGTTCGTAACGTGAACAAGGGAAGAATTAATAAGAGGTTAAGGGATTAAGGGACAGAGTGGGAGTTGAATATATATACAGGTATTTATATAGAGAGAGAGAGGGGGGGAGTGAGTGAGTGAGTGAGTGAGTGAGTGAGTGAGTGAGTGAGTGAGTGAGTGAGTGAGTGAGTGAGTGAGTGAGTGAGTGAGTGAGTGAGTGAGTGAGTGAGTGAGTGAGTGAGTGAGTGAGTGAGTGAGTGAGTGAGAGAGAGAGAGAGAGAGAGAGAGAGAGAGAGAGAGAGAGAGAGAGAGAGAGAGAGAGAGAGAGAGAGAGAGAGAGAGAGAGAGAGAGAGAGAGAGAGAGAGAATAAAGCTCTTCGAATTGAATTGAACTGAAAGAGAGAGAGATCTTTTTCAAGGGCAGAGATTAGGATGCAAAAGAGACAGCAAAGAAGCGTACATAAACGAGACACTGAAAACTACCGTGAATTTATGAATGACAACCAGACCTATGGTGTCTCACGTTGTCTTAGTCTAAAGAACCTGCTTCCCTAAACCAATGACGTGGTTCACCATTCTTAAATAGAGACAGCCATCCAAGTTACAACTTGACCTCGTCGTGACCGCAGGGAACCATAAGATATAAATACATCTTGTGTCAAGAGGTCAAAGGTAAAAGCAGGGCATTAGGCTAAAGACACCCACCATAATATCACTGAGTCTAAGGGCGTGTCGATAGTAAAGAATGTCTAACATCCAGTCTGAAACCAATCATGTTTCAAACAGTAGGCTAAATAGTGGATAACATTTCATTGCCTGTTGGGTTCTGGAAGTTAAAAGCCAACATGACATATGATAAGTAAGGCTCCCTGGTTACTAAGTGTTTAGCTCTATGCCATTGTTGTTAAAAACACAAATCCTCTCTCTCTCTCTCTCTCTCTCTCTCTCTCTGCTCTCTCACTCTCCATCTCTCTCTCACCTTGCACTCCCTCCCTGTTTATGTGAGGTAGCTCTCTGTCATTGTTCAAAACACAGACAAATCTCTCTCTCTATTTCGCGCTCTCTCTCTCTCTCTCTTTCTCTCTGTCTCTGTCACTATCTCCCTGTCTCACACTGTCTCTCTGTCTGTCTGTCTGTCTGTCTCTCACTCTGTCTCGTTCAATCTCTCTCTCTCGTTCTCACACACACACTCTCTCCCTCGGTCCCTCTCTGTCTCTCTCGCTCTGTCATTCTCTCTCTCTCTCTCTCTCTCTCTCTCTCTCTCTCTCTCTCTCTCTCTCTCTCTCTCTCTCTCTCTCTCTCTCTCTCTCTCTCTCTCTGATATTTGCATAGTGTACATGTTTAATTACAGAGTGAAGCAAGATGAGAGCAGCAACGCTGCCCAGATCAAAACAAAAGGAGTTGTCATGTGACCTTTGATGTACCCTGGGCAACAAAACACACACCCGACCCAGTTAACCACTACACACCCACCCACACAATCCCACCAAACACATCCTCTTAACGGACCAGAGACGTTTGATTCAACTCTCCAATTATTTAAAGGAATCGATCTAACAGTTGCAGATTGCTATATAAGATCAACAGAAGCAGAAGATAAAGGCAGCTAGATATCAAAAACAGCTCTTGTTAGAGATAAGAGGAAAGGAGAGAGAGGTTTATTTTATGAGGTGTAAAGTGAAGACAGAGAAGCGAAAAACAGTTAGCTAATTCACTTCAACAGCACTTATCCTCGACGTGACTTTACCTCAGAAACACGTCCAAACTTCGTTTTTTCAGACCCTCGCCCCCTTCATATAATCTTGTCAGTGAACTCACGTAACCTCCCCATCCCTTACAACCTGCACGTTTCTCTCACAGTCCCGGAAAAGTAACAACCAGCGGACAGAACAGTCAGTGGGCCACCTTCATACCGTCCTACAGGGACACATTAAGCGGGGAGGAATTTTGGGCTGTCAGGAACAGAGGATACAGGAGAGAGAGGGGGGGGGGGTATACAGGGCTAGAGTCTGTGCCGCTGATGGGTAATGTCAGCCCGGGATGAATAGACGGTCTCATGGCGGTGGCTCAGTAGGGGGGCCGGAGAAGGAGGGAAGGAGGGGAGGAGGTGGGGAAGAAGGGAACAGGGGGGTGAGGAAGGTCTGAAGGGTGCAATGAAAGGCTCTCATTCATCCACTCAGTCCTGTATGGCTAACTGAACCCTTCAGACGCCGTGAAGCAGGTATCATAGGCTAACAGCAGCATATTGTAGAGTTAAGCCGATTTACAAGGAACATTCTAAGTTCAAAGTATGAGCTAGGGACATAACGACGTGTGTGCATTTAATGTGTCATTTGCATAATAGGTTATAAATGGTCCGGTTTAAAATATTATGACTTTAGCTTTTGGTTTCTTAGTTTTCTCCCTCCTTCCACACACAGAATACTCGGGTATTTCCTCTGCACATATCCCAGAATACAACACTGTGAAGCTAGGTGATTACTACGCATAGACAACAGATAGAAGTTCTGTTCCAGACTCTGTTACCTTGGTCTTATGGGTCTCATCCCGAGCCATTCCACTGGGCAACTTCTCATCGGAACCACTATATTTCATACAGCTGCCGGCTTCTGGGCCAGCTAATACATCTCATCAAAACTGAAGGGGAAAATAAAGGTAGAGGGACTTTCAATGCTGTTCATGTTGGGCTGAATGAAAGATTTCAAGCTGATACTGTAGTTATGGTCTATTGAAAACATGAAACAAATGGAATAGCTTAGTGTGAACTGCAATGCAACTAGGATACACTCACACCACATGTAAAATGAACAGCAAATGTGCTATGACCACACTTTGCTATTACTCCATCAAAGTTAATATCAGCACCCTAAAACAGTTCATATACAAGGTGACTCTACGATAATCACACAGCAAGCCACGTTTCAACACACAATGCAACAACGTGACCACTGAGGCTCCCTCCACACCGCACCACACACCAAATCACCGGGGTGATGACACGGCACTATGTGAAATGGCTTTCAAGAGCCAGTAGCAGCAGCCGAGTCAGCCCACAGTCAGGGTTAGGGTTAGAGCCAGCAGCAGTCAGCCCACAGTCAGGGTTAGGTTAGGGTTAGAGCCAGCAGCAGTCAGCCCACAGTCAGGGTTAGGGTTAGAGCCAGCAGCAGTCAGCCCACAGTCAGGGTTAGGGTTAGAGCCAGCAGCAGTCAGCCCACAGTCAGAGTTAGGGTTAGAGCCAGCAGCAGTCAGCCCACAGTCAGGGTTAGAGTTAGAGCCAGCAGCAGTCAGCCCACAGTCAGGGTTAGGTTAGGGTTAGAGCCAGCAGCAGTCAGCCCATAGTCAGAGTTAGGGTTAGAGCCAGCAGCAGTCAGCCCACAGTCAGGGTTAGGGTTAGAGCCAGCAGCAGTCAGCCCACAGTCAGGGTTAGGGTTAGAGCCAGCAGCAGTCAGCCCACAGTCAGGGTTAGGGTTAGAGCCAGCAGCAGTCAGCCCACAGTCAGGGTTAGGGTTAGAGCCAGCAGCAGTCAGCCCACAGTCAGGGTTAGGGTTAGAGGCAGCAGCAGTCAGCCCACAGTCAGGGTTAGTGTTAGAGCCAGCAGCAGTCAGCCCACAGTCAGGGTTAGTGTTAGAGCCAGCAGCAGTCAGCCATCAGTCAGGGTTAGGGTTAGAGCCAGCAGCAGTCAGCCCACAGTCAGGGTTAGGGTTAGAGCCAGCAGCAGTCAGCCCACAGTCAGGGTTAGGGTTAGAGCCAGCAGCAGTCAGCCCACAGTCAGGGTTAGTGTTAGAGCCAGCAGCAGTCAGCCATCAGTCAGGGTTAGTGTTAGAGCCAGCAGCAGTCAGCCCACAGTCAGGGTTAGTGTTAGAGCCAGCAGCAGTCAGCCATCAGTCAGGGTTAGTGTTAGAGCCAGCAGCAGTCAGCCATCAGTCAGGGTTTTTAGGGTTAGGGTTAGAGCCAGCAGCAGTCAGCCCACAGTCAGGGTTAGGGTTAGAGGCAGCAGCAGTCAGCCCACAGTCAGGGTTAGGGTTAGAGCCAGCAGCAGAGTTGATCAGCCCACAGCCAGGGTTATTAGGGTTATGGTTAGAGCCAGCAGTAGAGTCGATCAGCCCACAGCCAGGGTTATTAGGGTTATGGTTAGAGGCCGCTGCAGAGTCGATCAGCCCACAACCAGGGTTAGGCAGGGCCAGAGAATGATGAGGAGTCAATCCCCAACCACCCAGCCCCCCATAAACAAACACACTCTCTCACAGGCAAACACAGCCCTGTCCTCTGCATTCACACCACAGGGGTGACCTTTACCCCCCCCCCCTACACAGACACCATGTGTTTTAATTTATCTCACGTGACAATCAGCCCATTGTCAGACATTATTTACATCCTAACTCACTCTGATCCAATACCGTCCACCTCTGTCTGAACTGCAGGGACCCGGACAGAGATAACACACACATCACTAAAGGGAGACGTGATGAAGTCAGAGAAACACTAAAACATTCTAATCACCTTAACTAGCGTGAGTCAATGTCATGCCATACCGCTAAAACTTCCACAATTGAAGTTCTTTCAGGAAACATAAAGTTACGTAAACTCAACATAGTGCTCAGATTTCTCTTTTCTAGCCAAAAAAACAACAAACTAAAACATGAAACACTCCTCTTTTAACCACCAAAAACAGTTTACTACGCTTTACTAAGCAACACATTTCCCTCACAGCTTCAGCGCCCATTTGAAGTTCCCTCCAAATGAAAAGCACCTGCAGTAGACAACCAAACATTCCTACAGTCCAGTGTTGTGTGTTCAGTGAACCCATCTCCCCTGAAGTTGCACTCTGTCAAACAGTAGGGTTAGGGTTAGATCTTTAATTGCAAGCTATAGGAGACGCTTCAATGTCGATGAGAATGTAGCCTAGTAGCCTACCAGAGGTTTAATACGGGGCTACTTACACTACATGACCAAAAGTATGTAGACACCTGCTCGTCGAACATCACATTCCAAAATCAAGGGTATTAATCTGGAGTTGTTTCCCCCTTTGATGCTATAACAGCCTCCACTCTTCTGGGAAGGCTTTCCACTACAGGATGGAACATTGCTGCGGGGACTTGCTTCCATTCAGCCACAAGAGCATTAGCGAGGTCGGCCACTGATGTTGGGAGATTAGGTCTGGCTTGCAGTCGGCGTTCCAATTCATTCCAAAGGTGTTCGATAGAGCTGAGGTCAGGACTCTGTGCAGGTCAGTCAAGTTCTTCCACACCGATATTTACAAATCATTTCTGTATGGACCCTGCTTTGTGCACAAGGACATTGTCATACTGGAACAGGAAACGGCCTTCCCCAAACTTTTGCCACAAAGTTGTAACTACAGAATCGTCTAGAATGCCATTATATACTGTAGCATTAAGATTTCCCTTCACTGGAACTAAGGGGCCTAGCCCAAACCATGAAAACAGCCCCAGACCATTATTCCTCCTCCACCAAACTTTACAGTTGGCACTATGCATTGGTGCAGGTAGCGTTCCCCTGGCTTCCACCAAACCCAGATTCATCAGTCAGAATGCCAAATGGTGAAGCGTGATTCATCACTCGAGAGAATGTGTTTCCACTGCTCCAGAGGTGGCGAGCTTTACATCACTCCAGCCAACGCTTCGCACTGCGCATGGTGATCTTAGGCTTGTGTGCGGCTGCTCGGCCATGGAATCCCATTGTGTGAAGCTCCCGACGAACAGTTCTTGTGCTGAAGTTGATTTCAGAGGCAGTTTGTAATTCTGTAGTGAGTGTTGCAACCAAGGACAGACAATTTTTTACGTTGCAGCTCTAACAGAGCAGAAATATGACGAACTGACTTGTTGGAAAGGGGGCATCCTATGATGGTGCCATGTTAAAAGTAACTGAGCTCTTCCGTAAGGCCAGTCTACTGCCAATGTTCATTGCATGGCTGTGTACTCGATTTTATACACCTGTCAGCAACGGGTCTGGCTGAAGTAGACAAATCCACTAATTTGAAGGGGTGTACTTTTGTATATTTAGTTGTATGTCTAATGACTGAAGCCATAGACAGACCGCTGTTCATTTGGAACTGGCCTTTGTGTTATGATCATCATGAAGCTAAATGACATCCAATGTCTCCTTCTGCTAGTAGAAATATTTGGCTTGGTCCTTTGTAAGGTGTCTAACAGTGTTGAATGTACAGTATTCCTGAGCCCACATAAGGCAGACAGACATTGAGCAGACTGGTCTAATTACCACCACATTCCTCCAGGTTCCTCCAGGTTACATCAAAGGAGAGTAACAATACATTGTGTACCAAAATGGCACCCTATTCCCTATATTGTGCACTTCTTTTGACCAGGGCCCAGGTGAAAAGTAGTGCACTACATACGGAATAGGGTGCCATTTGGGGCACACACACACACACATGGTCAAGGAGGCGAGCACTCCACGCGCTCCTTTTCTCACACAGCAGAGCAGCAAGAGCGGAGAGCTCGCTACACATAACAGAGGAAAGCTGTGGCTGATTAGCACAATGCAGTCTGTACAGACGCCGTTCCTCCAAAGTCATAAAGAAACAACCGTGTTTGATCATGGACACGTTTTGTACTGTCAATCGTTTTGGATTAAAGCATCTGTTAATGGTTGTCGTTGTTTGATGTACTGTACAATCAAACATGATGTTTGAAATGTTTCTTGCATACTAAATCAACGGGCTACAAACATTAGTCATTGTTACGTTGGTTGGATCGTTTAAAAGACCTTCAACTTTCAATGCGTGCTTTTTTCTTTAAGTTAAAACATGAACACCCTTGGTGCAATAATTAATGTATATCACGCAGCCTCCTGCATGCTTGTCTCTCCTTCAAGACCCTTTCAAAGAGTAATCAAGACACACACAGGCGGAGTATCTTCCTCTCTGATTTTGCAATGTGATGAAATATCAACAACAATGAACTGATTATATGATACATGGACAATATGATTCTGTTTGTCTCCAAAGCTTGGGTCAATAAGGACAGAGACAGTTGGATCTCTCTCAAATATATAATGGCCCAGTGTACACTGTAACATACATCCGCATGGTCGTATTCACAAGAAAACAAATTGAAGAAAGCAGATTGAAATGGGGAGGGACTACCTGAACTTGTCTAATAAGAAACTCACATTTTTTGTTGCAAAACATTTTGTTGTGGCATGCTACGGTGTGCAGTAATGAATACGGCCCATGTTACATCAACCAATCAGAGTGTACAGTACAGCCTTATATCCAACAGCATGTGTTTACCTGAAAGACTTCCTCGTCAAGGATCCTGGTTCCGAACACAGTGATCCCGTTGGTGTTAATAGAGGCACGGTCACTCCTGAGGAGGGGTTTGGTGATCTTCTGTTTACAGTCCACAATGATGGTGACTGTCTTCTTCTCCACACTGATGGCCACACGATGCCACCTGTTAGAGGGAACAACAGAAACAAGATATGTGGTGAGAGATGTTCAGATTAGACCTCTGCAAAAACCTACCCTGAACGTTGAGCTCACCAAGTCAAACAGTGGAGTTGTTTGTAGCGTTTAGCCAGGCTAACAAAAACCTCCACAAACAGACAGACCATGGCCTGTGTCTCAAATGGAACCCTATTCCCTATATGTTGTAGTGGACTACTATTTACCAGGTTCCATAGTCTAAAGTAGTGCACTATATAGGGAAAAGGGTGCCATTTGAGACACATACAAAGGGTTAACTGGGATGGTCACGCGTAAGCCCAACACCTCCCAAAGCCCCCTTCAGGACAGTTTGCCACCGGCAGCACTTGGGCTATTACATTCCAGCTCAGGCCATGCAGCCAGGCCATGCAGCCAGGCCATGAAGCCAGGCCATGAAGCCAGGCCATGCAGCCAGGCCATGCAGCCAGGCCATGCAGCCAGGCCATGAAGCCAGGTCATGCAGCCAGGCCATGCAGCCAGGCCATGCAGCCAGGCCATGCAGCCAGGCCATGCAGCCAGACCATGCAGCCAGGCCATGCAGCCAGGCCATGAAGCCAGGCCATGCAGCCAGGCCAGGCAGCGGAGCACATTTTTGCCCCCACACTCTGGCCCTGTTTAACACGGGATTATACTCATTAAACTCCAAACTTAATCCTCCTTCTGGGTTACTCAACATGACAGACGTGCTGAACATTGTGGAAAGTGTGTGTCAGGAAAGAGCAAGAGGGAGCAGAAGGTGCACAGTCAAAACATTGTCTGAAGGAGGAAGAGGATGAGGAAGAGGAGGAGATAGCAGGAGGAGGAGGAGATGAGGAGGAGGGCCGTAACTGATCAGATCCCATTGACCAAAAGCCAAGGCAAGGCGCTCCAAGACCCAGTCAGTCAGCAATACTGATCAATATGTCTGCCTTTGGATGACAACTCTTTTACTGTATACCTCTCATTATGATAGCAACCCAAGCACTTAGTTAATCAGCCATTATGTACATGTTTGATTTTGGCAACAATTATAAAGGAAATCCACTTTCTCATCTGACGGTTGCTTCAGCTGATACCTTGGAAATGTTTGAATGTCTTTCCTTTGAATGACACTACAGCAATACTATCATTTTGCCACTGTTTAAGTACACATTTACAGTATATGTCTATAACAATGCATTAACTGAAGGGGGCTGGCCGGGTAGATAGGTAGCAGTAGTTACAGCCTAGTCAGTGATTTGGAAAAGGCCTTGTGTTGGACTTCATCCAAGTCCTTAAGTGCTAAGATCCTGCACAGAGTCCATTGCTCTTCAACCCGCAGAACTGCCACAAAATGGGGGTTACACTGTTCTGTTAGAATGGCAGCATGGTCTCTACTCTTACTCTGTGGTGTTAGAATGGCAGAATGGTCTCTACTCTTACTCTGTGGTGTTAGAATGGCAGCATGGTCTCTACTCTTACTCTGTGGTGTTAGAATGGCAGCATGGTCTCTACTCTTACTCTGTGGTGTTAGAATGGCAGCATGGTCTCTACTCTTACTCTGTGGTGTTAGAATGGCAGCATGGTCTCTACTCTTACTCTGTGGTGTTAGAATGGCAGCATGGTCTCTACTCTTACTCTGTGGGGTTAGAATGGCAGCATAGTCTCTACTCTTACTCTGTTCTGTTAGAATGGCAGCATGGTCTCTACTCTTACTCTGTGGTGTTAGAATGGCAGCATGGTCTCTACTCTTACTCTGTGGTGTTAGAATGGCAGCATGGTCTCTACTCTTACTCTGTGGTGTTAGAATGGCAGCATGGTCTCTACTCTTACTCTGTGGTGTTAGAATGGCAGCATGGTCTCTACTCTTACTCTGTGGTGTTAGAATGGCAGCATGGTCTCTACTCTTACTCTGTGGTATTAGAATGGCAGCATGGTCTCTACTCTTACTCTGTGGGGTTAGAATGGCAGCATAGTCTCTACTCTTACTCTGTTCTGTTAGAATGGCAGCATGGTCTCTACTCTTACTCTGTGGTGTTAGAATGGCAGCATGGTCTCTACTCTTACTCTGTGGTGTTAGAATGGCAGCATGGTCTCTACTCTTACTCTGTGGTGTTAGAATGGCAGCATGGTCTCTACTCTTACTCTGTGGTGTTAGAATGGCAGCATGGTCTCTAGTCTTACTCTGTGGTGTTAGAATGGCAGCATGGTCTCTCCTCTTACTCTGTGGTGTTAGAATGGCAACATGGTCTCTACACTTACTCTGTGGTGTTAGAATGGCAGCATGGTCTCTACTCTTACTCTGTGGTGTTAGAATGGCAGCATGGTCTCTACTCTTACTCTGTGGTGTTAGAATGGCAGCATGGTCTCTACTCTTACTCTGTGGTGTTAGAATGGCAGCATGGTCTCTAGTCTTACTCTGTGGTGTTAGAATGGCAGCATGGTCTCTACTCTTACTCTGTGGTGTTAGAATGGCAGCATGGTCTCTACTCTTACTCTGTGGTGTTAGAATGGCAGCATGGTCTCTAGTCTTACTCTGTGGTGTTAGAATGGCAGCATGGTCTCTACTCTTACTCTGTGGTGTTAGAATGGCAGCATGGTCTCTAGTCTTACTCTGTGGTGTTAGAATGGCAGCATGATCTCTACTCTTACTCTGTGGTGTTAGAATGGCAGCATGGTCTCTAGTCTTACTCTGTGGTGTTAGAATGGCAGCATGGTCTCTACTCTTACTCTGTGGTGTTAGAATGGCAGCATGGTCTCTACTCTTACTCTGTGGTGTTAGAATGGCAGCATGGTCTCTAGTCTTACTCTGTGGTGTTAGAATGGCAGCATGGTCTCTACTCTTACTCTGTGGTGTTAGAATGGCAGCATGGTCTCTAGTCTTACTCTGTGGTGTTAGACATAACATTTTACAAAAATATAACAAAAAAAAAATGTTCTCACATGAAACTAAGGATCTTTGATGTATCTAAAGATGACATTACACTTTAAGCGGAAGATCCCATTCTAATATCTATCTAGACCACAAATGTCCACTGACCGGGTTACGGCTTCTTTCAAGCCCAGGAAAACAAACTACTCTGTAAAAAAAAAAAAAAACATTTGGCTGCTTAGGAAAACAACACAGAGAGACATAATACAACTATTTGTTAAGATAAAAAAAACAGAGCGTTTTCTCAGCGTCTCCTCTGTTTGTTTGTTCTCCCGTGTTTCGCCACCGGCTCATGTACACTAAGCTACAGCTCTCAGGGAGAATTCCGGGATTTCCAAACCCCGAGCGGATAATCAGGCATCCACTGACGGAAACTAAGAGACTCTCTGCACGGAATCTGATTGGATGAGGTAACCCAGGAGGTTAATAATGTAAGGATAACATCCCTCCTCCAACCTCTCCTCCATTTTCCTCTCATGGCTGTGGTCAGAGTTCCCATGGTAGTCACTTCCGCGCCCAACTAATCCACTGTCTCTGATCCTTGTATCCCCTTGTACTTCTGTTACTACCCAGGACCCCCCTAACCCTTCATATCCCCCGTGCTGCAGCCCAGGATCTAACCCTAACCCCTGGGACAGACCATTTCAGACCTAATCCTGTGATGGGTACCTGTGGTGAGATGAGTTTTCTGCTTCTTAGTGAATACAGAGGACATGGCAGCAAGTAAGTATGATTAGGAGTATCATACAGGCCGTGGCTGTACCTTGGCTTTATATATATTACACGCCCCCTAACAAACATCCCAGCAGTACTAGCCACGTCAAGTTGAGCATGACTGAAAGGCATTCAAAGACCACAATATTTTGTCTTGCAGTGTTAA
Source organism: Oncorhynchus gorbuscha (assembly GCF_021184085.1). Classification (NCBI taxonomy): domain Eukaryota; kingdom Metazoa; phylum Chordata; class Actinopteri; order Salmoniformes; family Salmonidae; genus Oncorhynchus; species Oncorhynchus gorbuscha. The sequence goes on from NC_060184.1 coordinate 61,067,921, forward strand.
CATAGAACCAATGATGACTAGTAAGACAAATCACATACACCAAAAAGATTGCCAAGGCACTCTGAGCATGCACCAGGTTTGAGTATGGACAGAGTCAGAGTGGAGAGACATGCACCAGGTTTGAGTATGGACAGAGTCAGAGTGGAGAAACATGCACCAGGTTTGAGTATGGACAGAGTCAGAGTGGAGAAACATGCACCAGGTTTGAGTATGGACAGAGTCAGAGTGGAGAAACATGCACCAGGTTTGAGTATGGACAGAGTCAGAGTGGAGAGACATGCACCAGGTTTGAGTATGGACAGAGTCAGAGTGGAGAAACATGCACCAGGTTTGAGTATGGACAGAGTCAGAGTGGAGAGACATGCACCAGGTTTGAGTATGGACAGAGTCAGAGTGGAGAAACATGCACCAGGTTTGAGTATGGACAGAGTCAGAGTGGAGAGACATGCACCAGGTTTGAGTATGGACAGAGTCAGAGTGGAGAGACATGCACCAGGTTTGAGTATGGACAGAGTCAGAGTGGAGACACATGCACCAGGTTTGAGTATGGACAGAGTCAGAGTGGAGAGACATGCACCAGCTTAACTAAGCTCTGTTTTCATCCCTTCCCTCTAGTCTCTGTGAGCAGCGATGGTCTCTCTTCCTCCCTACCACCCCTCCCCTCCCCTACCTCCCTCTCCCTGATCTCTGTGAGACAAACCAGCAGCAGTAGTGGTAGATCAGGCTTTACTTACTTTCCGTCGGCCAGGTTGAGAGAGCGGAACAGAGGGTAGTCCTCAGGGGCGGGCTTGCCACTCTGGTCCTCATACAGGAAGACAGGTGAGCGTCCCACCTCCACCCCCAGCTGCTGCACGCCCTGCTCACTGTAAACAGACAGCAGGAAGGACTGGATGCCGGCCTTGGGCCTGAGGGTGGTCAGGATGGAGAAGTCTTCAGGGAACACACCCCCTAAAGAACACACGGGCTGGGTTAGAAATACAGAGATACAGGAACACACCCCCTACACAATGGACAGAACGCAGGTTAGATCAGGCTATAAATACACAGGAACACACCCCCTACAGAACACAGGTTAGATCAGGCTATAAATACACAGGAACACACCCCCTACAGAACACAGGTTAGATCAGGCTATAAATACACAGGAACACACCCCCTACACAATGGACAGAACGCAGGTTAGATCAGGCTATAAATACACAGGAACACACCCCCTACAGAACACAGGTTAGATCAGGCTATAAATACACAGGAACACACCCCCTACAGAACACAGGTTAGATCAGGCTATAAATACACAGGAACACACCCCCTACAGAACACAGGTTAGATCAGGCTATAAATACACAGGAACACACCCCCTACAGAACACAGGTTAGATCAGGCTATAAATACACAGGAACACACCCCCTACAGAACACAGGTTAGATCAGGCTATAAATACACAGGAACACACCCCCTACAGAACACAGGTTAGATCAGGCTATAAATACACAGGAACACACCCCCTACACAATGGACAGAACACAGGTTAGATCAGGCTATAAATACACAGGAACACACCCCCTACACAATGGACAGAACACAGGTTAGATCAGGCTATAAATACACAGGAACACACCCCCTACACAATGGACAGAACGCAGGTTAGATCAGGCTATAAATACACAGGAACACACCCCCTACACAATGGACAGAACACAGGTTAGATCAGGCTATAAATACACAGGAACACACTATGTGACTGACACCGTCGTAAGATCTTTATTGATTGAGACAAAAAGGAAATCAGAGGTGAAGACTTTTGGATTCAGTTACCCTTTACATTCTCACATAAATGTATAGTTTCTTATAAATACACATTGCTTTTATGTTGTTTAGTGTAAGGTCTCATTTGTTCTAATATGACTATCCCAGGTTTACAATACCTCAAGCATCCAAATAGACTTGAGCTAATTATCTACTACTTTACTCATGTACATTTCCAGGCTTGTGCACAATTCTATAAGTTTCGGAGGACAATGATAATGAATATGAAAAATCCCAGGTCTTTAGAGTAACATTTTCCTTTCGGAAGAGCCAAATTGGAAGGCAACCAATGCCTGCACATTAAAATAGATTTATTGACAATTTTTTCGTAGTTTATTAGACAAAAATGATCCATTAGCGATTTCATAAGTTTTCCCAAAGTGGAAAAAAAAACGTCATTACAATATCCTACAAAACTTTAAGAGGACATAAAGTTACTTCAACTCAACAGATCTACGAATGAGTCATAGATGTGTAAAAAAAAAAAAAAAAAAAGCATCTTACTGTCTCTCATAAAACAGCTGAAACACCTCTGGAGTATAATCAAGACTCATAATAATAGTTGATAACTTTTTACACGTCTTCCATTGAGTCCATAGTCTTCATTCCGTACGACCCTGTCCTATAGGCACGACTGAAAGCTTAACATGTGTCTTCCCTTGTCATGTTAATCCATTCAGTGGTGTATGTTTTTGCTGATCTGTTTGTAGGAGCTTCACTCCCTGACTTAATGCGTGCAACTTTACATGAGTCACAACTGTTGAAACGGTTCACTCCAGCCCTGTCGAGCCACAGAAATGTGATCAATGGTCTCTAAATCTTATTAACCAAACAGAAGCAGGCAAAGTACAGTACACCAACTCTACTGTGCCTCAGACCTGCAAAAGAACGTGCATTGTGCTGTAGTTAGCCGAGCTAGTTCTCTCAGCCAGATTCTCTTTCTCTCTCTCTCTCTCTGGGGTTGGTGTATTACAAACACTCTGGGGGAGAAATACAGCACTGTCATATAATCAGATCAGGGATGGCATCCCCTGTCAAAAGCCTTGGCAGGACCAACAAAAGACACATTTAAACACCACTCCCTCCGCTCGGCACAGCCAGGATGTGGGGCAGGACAGAGAGAGACAGGGGGGATAGAGGGAACGGGTTCGTCTTACCTGGGAATAACTGCTTGGTGGGAGCACTGATTTGGGCCAGTTTTCCAACTCTGTAGGCTGTGTCCGGCTTAGACGCTCTTCGGTTTGTGCAAAATCCTGATGTTTTCCGAACTCCTTCGGGGGAATTGTGAAAATCTAATACTTTTAGCACGTCCACCGGTTCAGCTGTTGGAAAGAGAGAGCAGATGCAACATGGTATATAATCTGAGAAGAACTTCAGAGGGCACGTGAATCTAGATGGCACAGCACTCCGTTTCAACAGTAGGAATGTCAAGCAACCATAATCTATTGCACTTACATAAAATGCATGTGTCACGTCATGCCAAACTACTGTTTCATTCATGAACGTGGTCTTATAGCCTTCAATAGAAAGCACATTTCAATCTAACGAACCATGTGTAAGGTGACTCATCAAATAAAGTGCTACAGAATAGCTCGCTCTTTAATTAAGACACCATATCTATCTACTGAATATCCATTTCTGGTGATAAACTAATGAGGAAATAGATCAAATAATTGAACATAGACAGAAGCATTGGACAATATGTCAGATGCAGCATAAACCATAGAAGAAATCACCCACTGGGCACAGATGTCAATTCAACATTTAGTCCACGTTGGTTCAGCGTAATTTTTTTGACATTATGTGGGAAAAAAAACATTGATTCAACCAGTGTGTGTCCAGTGGGCTACACACGGGTTATACCCCCCCCCAAAAAAAAAAACAGGAGCCCATTGTGACACATCTGTGTGATCTGCATGCCCAGCTAACACTGTACGGGACCATGTGACAGGAAGTATCTCCATCCCAAAGCAGAATGACCACTAGCAGCATAATAAACAATGCTCCCACGGCCGGCCAAGCTTATAACACAACGTTGTGGATGAAGGTATACTTTGATAAGGGTCACAGTCAGAGCCTGCACTCTGGGTTTCTCATACCCTCCAATCTGATGCTCTTTACATAAAGGAACCTGTGTTTGATCCGACACCCCAGTGAGACAGACCCATGGGAAAGCTGGGGTGGTGATCATACTGTTTATCAAAACACCTTCTCAGTGTTAACATCAGCTCCGTGATAGGGCTGGGAGACTGGGAGGTAGCGCGTTACTCCCAAGAGTTCATCATTGAGTGTTGGGATAACATATAAAACAGTAGACTGCTAAGAGAGAACAAAAAAATCTGCCTAGACTCAAAATCATGAGTGAGGAATTGAAACTGAGACTTGTTTCAGACTGTGCTATAGAATAATATACACATTACACAGGCAATACACTACCGGATTGTTAAGGGGCTTGAACCTTCATCTGTTTTTACACGGTTCAGAACCAGCCCTTGCTGTCTAAAGGCATCAGCTAGGCCTTCTGTGGCTGGACTAAAACCACTGTTTGCTTTGGCACGCGCCAATCAGATCATTCATACGTTTCTTTAGCTACTTTATGCAAGGAGATCTTATAAAAATGTATATTTCCCTCTGGACACACGCAGGCAGACATTCCAGGTCCACAAGGGACAAGCAAACTATAATGACATGCTTCATACTGCTCAATGGAGCATATGGAGAATCCTGTCCCTGTTTCAACATGAAGCAATTTCCATTGCATAAAAGGATGTCTTCAGTACTAACTAGATGATATATACAGTACATACAGTATATACGTAAGTACTGAGCCAAAACTAGCTGTTCTAGTCCACAATGTGTTGGTTTCCCACCTCAAACTAAATGCATGACCTGCTTTAATATATTCACTATGACTGTTATCGTGTTATATATTTCACAGCATGAGATGCTGTTTCTGCATTTATCTCATTGGGTCATCAACATCACCATTAGTGACAATCTAATCCGTTTGTTTTTAGTCGGGGTGTGAGAGTGTCAGTGCTTAATGAATGACTGACAGGTGTCAGGGAGAAGCTGCCATAGGTCATACCTGTATCTTTCCCATTCCCATGCTAAATGATTAGTGCACCCACCCATAGGAGGTTCCTATCTGGGTCTCTTGTCTCATATAGGACAGATAGCTACTGTGATTAAAACATGTGTCTCTGAATAGAAAGCTATTTTTATACATCACCAAAAAACGACTTCTCCAAAAAGTCTAGCATTAAATTAAACAGCAACCACTCTCCTTCATCTATGCTTTGAGGCCTGGGTTGAAAAAGACAAGAAAAATAAACGATGTCTGAGAGAGTCTGCAGAGGCAGAGTACCACACACACACACACACACACACACACACACACACACACACACACACACACACACACACACACACACACACACACACACACACACACACACACACACACACACACACACACACACACACACACACACACACACACACACACACACACACACACCAGCAGCACATTCCCCAGGCTGAGAACACACTCATGACCCCCTTAAATCTCTCAAAAGCAAAGGTCTGTCACATCTATTATTCTGTGTCCCAAAGGAAACCTTCTTTGTGTTGACCAGTCTGCCTGCCCATTGAACCAACCATACCCCGACTCCCCCTCCATCACACCAAGGCTATAGCCCCTATATATGACTGAATGAATCACTCACCCAGGGGGAAAGACAGAGACAAACTTAGCTACTCAAAATGGACTCAAAATGGAACAAAAAACTATAGACGAAGTTGAAAAGAATCTCAGAAGAATATAATGTTACTCTGAGAGAGAAAGTGATAGGGATATCATCTCCAAGACCACGTGGTCATTTTGTATACTGTGAAAGGTACCCAGGAAGCTACAAGGCTTTTCTAACTGAACTGAAGAGCTCATTGTGAGTGAGTTTTATTCCAAGAGAGCACCTCTCTCTCTCTCTCTCTCAGTCAGCTCTAACTGTCTCAAGGCCTCATATATTCCAGATGGGTGGTAATTTGGCCAATGGGCGACCCCCTCACCCAGGTGCCAAAAAAACGTCAATACACCCAAATCCATTAAAACACCAAATGAGTGTGTGAAGTCTCTAAAACCACCCATCTGATGTGCTGGTGTGAGTTTGCTCATGGCCGCTGTGCAAATAAGGACACATATCTCCCAGTCCAAATCCCTAGGTGGCACGGGAAGGAAAGGGGCCCTACATAATCCGAAGGGGAAAAGGGCCAACTCATAGTATCCACATACAGGGGCCTCCACTGTTGCTCAGTTATTGGCTGTTCAAAAATATCTACCAGTGGAGGCTGCTGAGGAGAGGACAGCCCATAATAATGTCTGGAACGGAGCAAATGGAATGGAACGTATTTGATACTACTGCACCTATTCCGCTCCAGCCATTACCACGACCCGTCCTCCCCAATTAAGGTGCCACCAACCTCCTGTGAGACCTACGGTGTGCTAATTGATGAGTTTGGGGGGGAAGAAGAGCTAGGCAACATTAGCATAAAATATACATGGATTGCAGGTTTTTATGTTACCTCACTTGTCAAGTTAACACATGGATATTCATGCAGATGTATAGACAAGACAACAGTGTGTTTCTGGCAGTTCTACAAAGACTAAAACATAGTTCTGGGAACAGAGGCCAAAAAATGTGCTCTTCGGGTCTTTTCTCATCACAAAACATGCCAGATCATCAGTCAGATATGAGGAGCATGTAAGAAGGATATATTATGTTCCAGACTTTGTTGTTTTTGGGAGGTGAAATTGGCTGGTAAAAAGAGAATACCTTTTCACCTGCTGCTCCCTGAGACTCAAATAATGTATTCAGACAGAATATCTCTCCCTCTACCCCTACTCTCTCGCTCTCCCTCTCCTCTCTCTCTCCCTCTCTCCCTCTACCCCTACTCTCTCGCTCTCCCTCTCCTCTCTCACTCTCCCTCTCTCACTCTACCCCTACTCTCTCGCTCTCCCTCTCCTCTCTCACTCTCCCTCTCTCACTCTACCCCTACTCTCTCCCTCCCCTCTCTCGCTCTCCCTCTCTCACTCTACCCCTACTCTCTCGCTCTCCCTCTCCTCTCTCCCTCTCCTCTCTCACTCTACCCCTATTCTCTCCCCTATTGGACTTCCACGCTCCAGGCTCAAACAACACTGCTTTATGCTGGTGTGTCATACCAAGGAAAATTCACTGAAAACGATCCATGTTTCAAAGTGTGTGTTTGTTCTGCTCTCTTTAACTCTTTTAATTCCACTGCATAAATATCAAAGCTGAATATCACCTTGCGGACTTCTACTTCAAAAATACCCCCAAAAGTCTAAATATATTGCCTAATTACAAGGCATGTCTTATACAGTCCAAACAACATGTAATCATGTAAAATCAAAATCACCATCATGAGGTAAAGGGGGAGTGATCATGATGAACGACATAAATAATCCCCATCAATATCCCCAACAGGCCAATGTAAATCAAACTAGTCATGGATGAGACAGTCGGCTTGATACTACCTACAACAAATAGAACAAAAGTCCCCTTCACTTTAGACCTGATTGTCCATGTTTCCTTACCCTTGAGAGAGAGAGAGAATAAAGCCTTTTGAATTGAATTGAAAGAGAGAGATGTGTTTCTGAGGGCAGAGATCAGGGTAGAGTAGAGTAGAGTGGGTTTTGAGGGTTCTGTTTGTCTGCAGGAATGCACCAGAGAGGAGCCCATGCCCCAGGGGCTGTGAAAACGTGTCTGTACACTGCTAGCTCAGAGAAGGCACCCTTCAGAAACAGCCTAATGCTCCATAAACACCAGCAGAGAAACTCACAAAGACATAAAACACATACTGTATATACAGTAGGCTATAGGACAGAAAAATTGATGGAAGTGAATAGTTAATAGCGACTTATATGGGTTTCAACCATGACGAGTTCTGTGTAGGCCTTGTTCTGCTCTGGACGGCCATTAGCAAATATTGAAAGACTGAATGGGGGCGACGCATATACGTGAACAAATATAATACATTGACTGTTCCCAGAAGTACAATCATCAGAATGCAAGTAAGAAGAATGAAGAATGAAAAAGACCAAATGGCATCAACGGTTTAGAGTCAGTCTGATGAATCCCTCTTAATGAAATATCTACAATAGCATAACGCTACAATAAAGTGTGTAGCCTAAGTAAAATAAAGATGCATGTATCCTAGAGAAGTAGTTTAATTATAAAGAGGTCTATGATGTTGAAGACCTAGAGTCAGTGACTCACTCACCCCCCACTATGGGACTGTATGCTGCTGGCCTCTATACTATTGGCCGGCCCTTTGAAGCCTCTAAAATAATAGGGAAGTGCAACGAGAACCATCATCAAATAACTGCACAGCACTTAGACTGGAAACATTCCCACCATGGAGGGAGTGCGCACCGCTCCGAGCTCAGACAACGCGGCCTTGTCTCCCCAAACCAAACATGCAAGTGCAAAATTCAGGGGGAAATGTTGGCCACGAAGTTGCACAAGCCCCTCCAGTCTCTCGCTGGTCTTCAGTGCGGACTAGGGCAGTGTGGAGAAAGGGTCCTCCTTTTGTCAAGTCAGTGATGTGCTGCTTGACCACTCTGAATCTATCAGAAAGTCCACGGGCACGGACAGCACAGGGGCAGACTGGGACCAAAAATCGGCTCAGGCATTTCTAACACAACAGCCCATTTTTTTTCCTCGAGGCTCCCATTATTAGCCAGATAATGATAATTCTGCGCAAAAATCTGAAGTTAGACAAGCCGGCCCACTGGGCTACAAATGGACCAGCCCATCTGGTATTTGAAATACCAGTTGGCCAGTCCGCTCCTGGGCCACCATACACCATGACCCGAAATAATGCCAGGTAAAAATGTGAATAAATAAAGTCTAGTTAGCCATGACACACCCTTCCCCAGTGGATGAGTCTCAAGGGTCTGCCACACTGCACAACTCCCCAATGTCACTGATCAATCCATGCCAATATTCAATATCATTTCATTGTTAAAAATGGATTCCAGCTTGCAATGACCACACTTTCAGAAATAGATGCATTGTCTAGGCTACAGGGGGACAAGAGAGGCAGGTAGAGTAGCGGTTGGGCCAGTAACCAAAAGATTGATGGTTTGAATCCCCAAGCCTACTGGGTGAAAAATCTGTTTATGTGCTCTTGAGTAAGGCACTTGACCCTAATTGCTCCTGTAAGTCGAAGAGCGTCTGGTAAAATGTATGGAAATCAGGGCCCAGTTTTTCAAAAGTTACGAATCTGGATTTCGCCTATCAGGTAGGATTAAATGCATAGAAATATAATGAATAGAATGGGGGTCCCCATTCAAGTCAATGACTCATTCATTCTTTTCATTATTTCTATGCATTTAATCCTATATGATAGGCGAAATCCACATAGATAATTATTGAAAAACTGGGCCCAGATTAAATAGAATTCAATACCTAGGCTATAATGTGCGCTGTATAACGGATCTAAATGGACCATTACTGTTTTATTGTATTATAAAACAGTAATGTGACCATTGACAATAACTAATTAATTAATAACTAACTAAGGACTATATTAAAGACTAGATTAAGGACTATATTAAATGATACCGGGTGCTTTAGAGAGATTCGGAATGCCTACCCCGGATTTAGGTCTTGAAATTTCCCGTGCCCCGGAGCCATGAATCAAATTGACAGACACCTCTCCTCTGGCTGCATAATTATTTAACAAACTGCGAGGCTGCAATCTCAAGCCGTGCGGAATTCCACACACGCCTAACGGACCACTAATTCTAACGAGGTTTTTTTTTCAGCATAAATCTCTAAAGCTGTCTCTAAATGGGGTGCTAGACAAATTATTTAACGGCTCATTCGCAACGAAACTAAGCGAAGTACCTGAAAAGAAAAGCATGTGCACCAATTAAACATTGTGCATAATAATTGTGCGATATGTGTTAAATGTTTCAACTTTAAGGTGGCTATAAAAGCTATTTAATCATGCATAAAACTGCCGTGAAAAAACAGGTAGAGGGTATATTAGCTGCAATGCATTTAAATTAATGTAAAATAACAAAAATCGTCATAACCCTTTGAAACACTCGACATAGTGATAACTACATCTATTTGGAACCAATGTCAATAGTATGCAACGTATATTTGGGTCAATATCTTTGAATTTAAATGCTCGATAAAATATGTGATTCGCTTTACTTTGTGAGGAGGGGCACTTTGGTTCAATTGTAACTTGCCTTGAGTTAATTGGTAGCTATACATCCACAGATCGTTTGACTGAATCATATAGGGTCAATCCCTTTCCTACCTTTCTTCTCACATCTAGTTGCGTTGCTCATTGAAAATACAGTTGCCAAAACCCGACCCTTTTGTTTTCCCTGATCTCTCCATCATGTTTTCTGACCAAACCCACGTTTTCTGCCGCGGTTGAATGACAGTCCTTACTCTCCAGTACTTTTACACGCACTTTTTTGGATCCTAAAAGTATTCTTACCTGCTCTGACATGTGTAGCCTGCAGAACCAGGGTTAAAGTGATGAATGCGGTTACAGTGGAATCCATAATCCACCTTTTCGTTTTCCACCTTGTGGACCACCTTTGCATCTCCATGATCGGCGCCCACAAAAGTGAACAAAACTTGGGCGACTTCAACTGATTTGAAATGACTTCCCTTCCACAATCCCAAATGTGATGGATAATTACACTAAACAGCCATAAGTAAGAGTTTAGCCTCTTCTCTCAGCCACTCCAGGCCCCTGTACGGTCTTCTTTTCCAGTGCCCAGCCTTCTGACTGAAGGTATTTGGGCTTTAATCAAAACTCCCAGAGAGCACTCGATACCCTAGGAGCCACACCGACAGGAGGGCTGGGCAAGCACCACAAACCAAGCCCACGGTTACAGCGAAATGACAAGGGGAAAAGCCCCCGATTAGCAAATCACGGGGCTAGAAATTCTCATTGGGATCCACCCATCAGTTTTGCAAAGCTGATGTGAATTCTTCCCTGAGCGCTCGTCCACGTATATATATTTTTTTAAATAAATAGTAAGATAAAAAAAAACGGCTTCGACTTTCGGGAAATGTCCCGGGAATTAACGGAATGCCATTGGGGTGAGAGAGAATTAGGCATGTGAGCAATTCTCAGTGTTGGACAGTGTCTTGTGGACTGTCTGCCCTGTCCCACATAGAATATTGTTCTGCTCTGGTCACCTGCTGCCGTTAGTGTTGGTTGTGTTCACATCGGAGACAATATTAGTTTATTAGAGCAAACAAAGTCATATTTTAAGATTGAGATCACTTTATTAACCCAACCCCTCAGAAAGTCACATGTATATACACGTACATATACCATTTTTTTTGGAGAGGTGTGGGGGGCTGCCACAGGATTTGATACAAGCAACCCACTGGTTGCCACCTCACTTTATTATATTATTACATATTTTCTGTGGATTTAAGCATCACTTCATGCATGAGCAATGCATATCATTGATTCATTTTCACTCTTGTTCTCCGCGTAAAACCTTGACAGACTGAATCATAGTCTCCAGAAATATCAGACTTTTCTCTTTTCAGGAGAGTTCCAGAAATCCTACTGGGCTGGTCAATTATAGCTGACTGAGGGAGAGGTAGAAAGAGAGAGACAGAGACATCGAGAGAGCAAGGGAGAGAGAGAGGGAGAGAGACAGAGAGGGGGGAGAGCTAGTGAGTGAGAGAGAGAAAGAGAGAGAGTGAGTGAATGAAAGAAAGAGACAGAGAAAGAGAGAGAGAGAGAGAGAGAGAGAGAGAGAGAGAGAGAGAGAGAGAGAGAGAGAGAGAGAGAGAGAGAGAGAGAGAGAGAGAGAGAGAGAGAGAGAGAGAGGGAGAGACACAGAGAGACAGAGAGGGAGAAAGAGAGAGAGCTGTCAGATAGTGTTGCTTCTCACCTGACACCCCCCACTGAGACCTTTCATCTGATCCAGTTGGCCAGCTGCTCACATGACCTCACAGGAAGGGCACAGGCAGGTTACATATCCCCTACCCCCAGCCTCACTCCAGCCCAACTTATACCCCATACCCCCGGCCTCACTCCAGCCCAACTTATACCCCCAGCCTCACTCCAGCCCAACTCCATATGCCTCTACCTCCTACCTCCAGCCCCACTCCTCCCAAATGCATAGCCACAGTCTCAGGATGAGCAAGGGAAACGTCCTCTGACAGAATGCTACTTTTTAGGTCTTGTCTGGTCAATATTGTCTATTCTCCATTGACTCCATAAGATCTGATGCAACCAGGCACACTCTATCATGGACAGGTGCCTATTAACAAGTCTGGCCAGTCGGAAGCAGGGTGTGTGTATACCCACTACAACGCTCTGTCTCTTGGCTGGCCTCAAAACAGTAAGACAAGGACCCAGACCAGATCACATCTGTCAACATGCTTGTGTTGTCTATCCTGAGATACACAGCTGCATCCTAAATGGCACCATATCCCCTGTATAGTGCACTATTTTCTACCAGGGCCCGTAAGGAATACGGTGCCATTAGAACATAGACACATAGTCTTTGGGTTGATCCTGAGACTAGCCAATATCCTAGCCAAGTAGTATCAGATGGACTGTCAGGCCTCTTCACAGACAGACAGACACAGATCTGGGTAATGGTCTTGTGATGGATTGGTGTCCAGCCAGTACAGGGAGAGCTGCCCAGAACATCATGCTTCTCCACGGTTCAGAGACCACAGGCCTGAGACAATGTATGCATCCCAAATGGCCCCATATTCCCTATTTAGTGGACTACTTTTGCCCAGAGCCCAATGGGTGTCTATGTAGGGAATGGGGGGCCATTATTGGATGAAGCCAATAGCATGGAACTGGGTAGCACAGTTGGAGGATTCATGCAAGTGATTGTTTGGTGTATTGAATAATGCAAGGCTTTCAACCATTTTACCATTGGCTTATTGTCACGCCCTGATCTTTGTTTTCTTTATTATTTTGGTTAGGTCAGGGTGTGACGAGGGTGGTATGTGTGGTTTTGTCTTGTCTAGCCTTTTTTTGTATATCTATGGGGTTTTGGTTTGTCTAGGTAAATGTAGGTCTATGGTGGCCTGAATTGGTTCCCAATCAGAGGCAGCTGTTTATCGGCGTCTCTGATTGGGGATCCTATTTAGGTTGCCATTTGCCATTTTGGTTTTGTGGGTTATTGTCAATGTGTAGTTGCATGTCAGTGTCACGCCTTGGTCATTGTATTTTGTGTTTTTGTTATATGTTTGGGTAGGCCAGGGTGTGACATGGGTTTATATGTTGTGTTTCGTATTGGGGTTTGTATTATTTGGGATAGCGGCTGATTAGGGGTGTGGTATAGGCTTGGCTGCCTGAGGCGATTCTCAATTAGAGTCAGGTGCTTATCGTTGTCTCTGATTGGGAACCGTATTTAGGCAGCCTGACTTTCGCTTTGTATTTTGTGGGTGTTTGTTCCTGTCTTTGTGATGTATTCACCAGATAGGCTGTAATTAGTTTCACGTTTCGTTTGTTGTTTTCGTATTTCAGTTATTTCTTGTACCGTCATATCTTTCATTAAAGTCATGAGTAACCTACACGCTGCGCTTCGGTCCGACTCTCTTCTTTCAACAGACGAACGCCGTTACAGTCAGCACTAGTTGTTTATAGCGGCACATTTGTTTTTGTTAGTTTGTTTAAGTGTTCTTCGTTAAATAAAAGAAGAATCTATTCACGCTGCGCCTTGGTCTCCTCGTTATGTCGAACGTGACAGAATAACCCACCAAACAAGGACCAGGCAGCGTGAAAAGGAGGAACAGCGCTTAATGGGGAAATGGACCTGTGAGGAGATATTAGATGTAGCAGGACCCTGGACACAGCCAGGGGAGTATTCGTCGTCCTAAGGAGGCAGCGAAAGCGGAACAGTGATACTACGAGGAGAAATACCGGCTAGCACGGAAGCCCGAGAGGCAGCCCCAATAATGTTTTTTTTTGGGGGCACACAAGGATATTGCATGAGTCAGGTTGGAGACCTGAGCCTACTCGTGCTTACTGTGGGGAATGTGTAACTGGTCAAGTACCGTGTTATGTGGTAGAGCGCACAGTGTCTCCAGTGCGCTATTCTAGCCCGGTGCGCTATATTCCAGCTCCTGGCATTGGCCGTGCTAGAATGGGCATCCAGCCAGGAAGGAGTGTGCCGGCTCAGCGTTCCTGGTCTCCAGTATACCTCCTTGGACCAGGAAATCCTGCGCCGGCTATGCGTACTGTGTCTCTGGTGAGTCTGCACAGCCCAGTGTGTTCTGTGCCAGTGCTCTGCATTTGCAGGGCAAAAATAAACATCCAGCCAGGACGGGTTGTGTCAGTTCTACACTCCAGACATCCAGTGCGCCTCCACAGTCCAGTACATCCTGTTCCTCCTCCCCGCACTCGCCCTGAGGTGTGTGTCACCAGCCCGGTACCACCAGGGTCGGCAGTCTAGAGCGCCTCGGCAGTCCAGAGCGTCCGGCGACAGTACCCAGTCTAGAGCGTCCGGCGACAGTACCAAGTCCAGATTGTCTGGCGACAGTACCAAGTTCAGAGCGTCCGGCGACAGCACACAGACCGGAACCTCCGGCGACGGGCCACAGTCCGGAACATCCGGCGACGGGCCACTATCCGGAACCTCCGGCGACGGGCCACAATCCGGAACCTCCAGCGACAGGCCACGGTCCGGGGTCTCCAACGACGGGCCACAGTCCGGGGTCTCCAGCAACGGGCCACAGTCCAGAAAATCTGGCGATGATCCACGCAGCGAGGGTCCCCAGCCCGGGGCCTACGGCGAGGATCCGCAGTCCAGAGCCTCCGTCGATGATCCTCGTGTCAGTGTAACAAAAGCGCACTTGGAGTAAAGAAGAGGGGCGGCGTCCAGAACCAAAGCCGTCACCAAGGTTAGATGCCCACCCAGACCCTCCCATATAGGTTTAGGTTTGCGGCCGGGAGTCCGCACCTTGGGGGGGGGGGGGGTGGTACTGTCACGCCCTGACCTTAGTTATCTGTGTTTTCCTTATTATTTGGTTAGGTCAGGGTGTGACAAGGGTGGTTTTTGCATTGTCTAGGGGGGTTTGTATGTTTATAGGGTTTTCCTAGTCTAGGTGTTTTTATGTTTATGGTTACCGAGATTGGTTCTCAATCAGAGGAAGCTGTTTATCGTTGTCTCTGATTGGGGACCATATTTAGGTAGCCATGTTCCTTGGATAGTTGGTGGGTTGTTATTCTATGTTTAGTTGCCTGTTCTGCACTAGCCATATTACTTCACGGTTCGTTTAATTTAGTTCTGTTCAGTGTTCTCTCTTTATTAAAGAGTTATGTTTGCTTACCACGCTGCGCCTTGGTCTCCTCTTTATGACGACCGTGACACTTATAGAAAAACCAACTCTTCAATATATCAATATTAGACACATGTGTCACTGTCTTGTTTGTTTCCTTCTTAAAGATAAAACAAGGGAAATAATGGAGTCACACTTTATCTGGATAATCCCGTGTAGATGGTCATACTATCAACAAAATATCTGTTGATAAGCAACAGAGGGTTAAGTCTAGGGCTAGTGGATAGTTAGTTGAAATGTTATTGAACATCTACAAACCATTTACAACCCCTCTACTTGGGACTATCAAAACAAAGAAAAATATGGAAAATAGCCTGATACATTGGGTAAAAGGTTGTGAAATTGGGTTACGATTTTGGTATTCACAATGTTGGATGTGATTGACACATTTTTTTAAAGTGCAGTTGGACTGGAGATGATCAACAAAGCAAATACATTTGACTTGGTGTTCATGACCTAGTTGGTCACATATGGTCTATTTATGGCTGAATATTATGAATGACACAGAAAACAAAGCAGCTTTTCCACAGGAATGTGAGTTTGGGATTTCAACAGATTCCCTGTTTTTTTTTACTCAAGTGTTTCGACTATGGGACCTCCTGCCCCTGTCACACCAAACATGTGGTAGTGGGCCTGTCTAAATGACTTAAATGTAAATGTAAATGTAGACCAGGTAACATACCATAGAATAAAATGCTATTAATGTGATTGTCTCTATGGTAGTATGTAATTCCTGTATGTATAGTAATGGTTTACATTGTATCATTTAGTGAGGTTGTTGGTACCTTGCAAGATGTTATTACAAGGTTATAGGACACACAGCTTTTTATTATATTAGTATACAGTATTTCACATTAAAATAAACACAGATCCTTGGTTGGGTACTTTCTAAATGTAATCTGTTACAGTTACTAGTTACCTGTCCACAATTGTAATCAGTAACGTAACTTTTGGATTACCACTGGCTGTCCTCTGGTTTCAAAAACAATAATTGATAGGGATCTTAAACTTCTTGAATTCAACCATTATTGAGTTCCAATAAACATTTAGATTTGTGAACAGCCATCCACAACAACCACAAACCGTAAGGCGCAAATAACTAAATGAGAGAGCAGCAGTGTGATTCACATCAATACGCT
Source organism: Oncorhynchus gorbuscha (assembly GCF_021184085.1). Lineage (NCBI taxonomy): Eukaryota > Metazoa > Chordata > Actinopteri > Salmoniformes > Salmonidae > Oncorhynchus > Oncorhynchus gorbuscha. The sequence continues at coordinate 61,084,248 of NC_060184.1, forward strand.
ACGTATATGTCAATAATAAGAGTACACCACTGCTGTCATTCTTACCGCCAAGCGTTTATTCAATTTGAATAATCTTTTGATGCCGACGGCAGTTGCACCAGTGGAGTACATAGCTTGGACTGTAGTTCGGCTCTTTTCCCTCGATCCATCAAACATATTTGGTGTGTCATCATAATGGTCTCTGATTTATGGTCAGACACGCTCAGGAGGAAGAATTTAAATTTGCGCCTTTTTTCATTGCTGATTTGAATGTCATTGAAAACAGAAGTGTCAAAGATTTTTTTTCGCAAACATGCTTTCTGAATTTAAAAGAAATCCTTGAAGTAGTCAACTAGTTTTTCAAAAGTATCTAATAGGATTACAGTATTTTTGCGTGTAACATAACGGATCACAGTTACCGTTTTTGTAAGACCTTACATGTCATCCCGTTACTCCCCTCTGCATAGATTTTATATGATCCCTGTAATCTGAAGTTTTGATGGTGGCTGTATTTTGGTACTGTCTTATTTTGAGTTGGTTGTATTTACATGCACACAGTAAGATCTTAAGCACCGCTACTTGAAAAAAAGTTGTGTCCTCTGTATATAAAAACAATACTACAAAAACGTAATTCAGGTTTATAATGTCTGCCATGTGATTTAGCATGCAAACTGCCTGCCAATTTATGACACAACTACAGTATAATTATGCTAAAATTAGTATACAGAAACGATACATAAGAATCCTGCCAAGTATGTCTGTCTGTCTGTCTGTCTGTCTGTCTGTCTGTCTGTCTGTCTGTCTGTCTGTCTGTCTGTCTGTCTGTCTGTCTGTCTGTCTGTCTGTCTGTCTGTCTGTCTGTCTGTCTGTCTGTCTGTCTGTCTGTCTGTCTGTGTGTCTCTCTCTCTCCGTCTGTCTGTGTCTCTCTCTTTCTGTCTGTCTGTGTCTCTCTTTCTGTCTGTCTGTGTCTCTCTCTCCTGTCTGTGTGTGTGTCTCTCTCTGTCTGTGTCTCTCTCTCTCTCTGTCTGTCTGTCTGTGTGTCTCTCTCTCTCTGTCTGTCTGTCTGTCTGTCTGTCTGTCTCTCTCTGTCTGTCTGTCTGTCTGTCTGTCTGTCTGTCTGTCTGTCTGTCTGTCTGTCTGTCTGTCTGTCTGTCTGTCTGTCTGTCTGTCTGTCTGTCTGTCTGTCTGTCTGTCTGTCTGTCTGTCTGTCTGTCTGTCTGTCTGTCTGTCTGTCTCTCTCTCTCTGTCTGTCTGTGTGTGTGTCTCTCTCTCTCCGTCTGTCTGTGTCTCTCTCTTTCTGTCTGTCTGTGTCTCTCTTTCTGTCTGTCTGTGTCTCTCTCTCTCCCTGTCTGTGTGTGTCTCTCTCTCTGTCTGTGTCTCTCTCTCTCTCTCTCTCTCTCTCTCTCTCTCTCTCTCTCTCTCTCTCTCTCTCTGTCTGTCTGTGTGTCTCTCTCTGTCTGTCTGTCTGTCTGTCTGTCTGTCTGTCTGTCTGTCTGTCTGTCTGTCTGTCTGTCTGTCTGTCTGTCTGTCTGTCTGTCTGTCTGTCTGTCTGTCTGTCTGTCTGTCTGTCTGTCTGTCTGTCTGTCTGTCTGTCTGTGTGTCTCTCTCTCTGTCTGTCTGTCTGTGTGTCTCTCTCTCTGTCTGTCTGTCTGTCTGTGTCTCTCTCTCTCTCTGTCTGTCTGTCTGTGTGTCTCTCTCTCTCTCTGTCTGTCTGTCTGTGTGTGTCTTTCTCTCTGTCTGTGAAAATCAGCAGAGAAAAAAGCATAATTTTAGGATCCACCTGGTACGTTTTGAAGTGTTTCAGTCGAAATTATGTTCAAAATGTAGACATTGGAACATTTTCAAGAAGATATAAGGTTACTCAGGTCTTCATCCCCGTCTTTAAACAAATAGAGTATACCGACGCCCTTAGGCAAATATTTAACTTTGTCTCCTTACTCTGAAGTATTATTAATATACACACATGTTCCTGCACATATATATAAAAATAATAATAATAATGGTCACACTTTAAATAAAGAGACTTTCACTGCAGAACTTTATAAACATAATATCGTGGATCCGAACGTGCTTTATGTTTCCTGTTACACCGCAAGTGACTGTATAAATGGCATGTAATATGATTACAAAAATATTGTAATCAGTTTGTTCCATCTGAGCATTCTAACCACACTTTAGAGACCTCAATGCTGACACACCAAATGTGTTTGATGGATCCTTTTTGTCTTCTTCTAATGCCTCTTAAAGGGAAATAAATCAAAAAGTAACTGAAACTAATCAGATTACTTTACTGAGTTTGGATAATCCTTAAATGATGTTACTGATTACAATTTTGGACAGGTAACTAGTAACTGTAGCAGATTACATTTAGAAAGTAACCTACCCAATGCTGAAAGTGAATTACAAATCACCTACAAAGAATACAAACCCTAGAATTATTTACCTAAATAGAATGTAACTTTTACTCAAATAAATGCTCCTTTAGATATGAATATCACCAGGGAGAGCAAACAAGGGAGTTCAAATATATTCCCCCTTATAGTAGGGAGGATGGCAATATTTTAGGGCTGTTGACACTTTCACCTTTGAACTCAGAGTCAAAACTTGTGTTTTTTATAACCTGGAAGAGCAGAGTCACTGTCACTGCTTAAAACGGACCCTACTAGGACTAATGACAACAGCACCAATTGGCAGTGAGGAGAATTGGAATCAGAATTTCAGTTTACTTTCTGAATTGAAAGATAATTGACTTCAACTGTGGCACCATGTTCCAAACATTTCCTGGCAACAAATTAGCGAACAGTGGCCATAACACTAGTATCTACCTAGCCTTTTGAAGAGTACATAGTTTGATGGTGAATTCTGCCAGTTGGAGACTAGGTTGGTTGGTTGCACAGCATCCGTTAAAAAAAGCTCATTAAGCCGAGAATGGCTCTTTTTATTCAACATGTGTATGTTTGACCTGGTGTGGTATCGTAAGAGAAGCGCTTTTCACAGGCACACTCAAGCTAGCCACCCGCCACTGTCCGTCAGTGTTTAAACACACACGGCTGGGCTGAGGCTCCAAGGAGCATAAAGGGCTCTTTCTCTAACAGACACACAGTGGCCTGAATACAGGGAGGGGAATTCAGTTCAACTTCAGCTACACTGTCTGTCTGTCTGTTACTTGGATTTTCCTTCATATTTATTCACTGCTGAAACATATGGTTTAATATCTATATTTCACTAAAAAGAAAACAGCGGTGTTAATATTCTCAACGGCAAGTTTCAGAAGTGTTTAAGGGTTCTACGACTCTTCAGGAGATTTCTACAAGGTGAAATGCCTCCATCGATGTCACTGAGTTTAACCTGCCACTGACTACCTTGTAGTTTCATTGTGGTCTACCATGCTAAACACCAGACTGAGCATTTGGTTAAAGCCTACATCCATTTTGAGACTGCACATATAGGCATATAACATGCAATTGTCTAAAATTTGAGTCAGAGAAGGGAGTGCTGCTAACTTTATATAAGTAAATACACACAATTATGACACACGTCTGTATAATATTTTGAACTGGGAAAACAGAGAGATGGATGCATACAACTGGTGTTTCATGTAAATAGCCTTCCAGCCACATTGGTTTTATTGTCTTGCCAATACAGGCCCTCTAAACTGAATTCCTGTTAGTCAACATCAAGACATGGATTAGAGACACTAGGAGCTGAGAGAAAGAAAGCTTGACACGACCACATCGGTCTTGGGTTTTGGCTGACCAAAGTTCATATTTCCTTTAAGATGATTTTTCTTTTCAATCCTTTTATCGTTGATCATTGATTGAGCTCCACCCTTAATTGTTATTTTAGGAATTGGGTACTAATTGGTAGCCTAAATAACAATGTGGTTCAAACGCTTTCATAATTCCTGAACACTTGTGGGCTCTCTCCCTTTATAGAATATATAATAAATATAATAAGAAAGCCATCTTGATCGTAAAACAGTACTGTAGCTAGATACAGCACTTCCACAATGTCAACCTCTCTACTTCAAAGATGGGCGCCCACTGTGCTGTTCAGCATGTGTGTTCTAATCTGAAGCAGACTCGTATGGAAGCCAGAGACTGTGTCCCAACTCACACTCTATTCATTATATAGTCGACTACTGTTAACCAGAAGCCTCTGGTGCACTAAATATGGAAAATGGATGAAGACAGGGTCTGTGTGTGAGGAGAGAGGGGAGGGGAGCAGATGTTTGAAACTGGGAAGAGCATCTAGTGTCAGACATGCAGCCCATGCCGCAATGCCTTAGACAGGAATGTCATTCTGTCTGAGCACATCAATGCCGGGGGCATCTACTGCGATGGGATGGGATGGCCACACTAGACACAAATACCATCCTGGGCTTTATAGGATCTACAATGAGAGACTCTGGCTTCTGAAATACTACTGGCTCTGTCTGTGACAGTCCTGTATAAAAGTGATGTATATATTTGAATTCAAAGGTGATATGACGTCCATTCTGAGGGAAAAATGTCAGTTTCGTAACAATATGTGAAGTTGGGGTGAATTTCATATTCAGTTTACTTTTTCTTCCAGTTATAAGGCATATTTGATGAGCCAGTCCATCTTGGAGAAAAAGGGGATTCCTCTGGCTGTTTCACCTTGGTCTTAAAATGACGCTCTTTGGTTCCAGGCTTCGCTGGCCTCTGCCTTGCAAAGAGAGGGGGTGCCCAATTTCAAGTCCTCATAAACATCAAATGGCCAAGCAGGGGGAATCCCAGTTCTCAAAGTAAATGATATGGTCAGATAACGACGAGAAGGGTTCATGTAGAGTCAATGGGTGTTTAAACAGTCAATCAGAACTATTACTGTGGAGGGTGGGTGATAACCATACTGCCTCACCAATTTCCCTCACACCACGAAACAGTTAAAACACTCTAAAACCTAAAGGTTTCATTAGCCCTGAGCCAATAGAAGTGGAGCTTGAGGTAGAGCTGTCAGGTCGCACCACCCAGTTAGGGCGGAACTGCAATAACCAACAAGAATAAAAGTGAAGCTGGGGTTTGCAGGAGATTTGGTATGCAGGCTGGTCCCTATCTACTAAAACCAGATGAAGAAGCCATACAGCTACATATATACTGCATTACTAAATACAGCCCTGAGTTTCCATGGTAAAGGTTGTTTGTCAGCAGCACAGTGTGTGTGTGTGTGTGTGTGTGTGTGTGTGTGTGTGTGTGTGTGTGTGTGTGTGTGTGTGTGTGTGTGTGTGTGTGTGTGTGTGTGTGTGTGTGTGTGTGTGTGTGTGTGTGTGTGTGTGTGTGTGTGTGTGTGTGTGTGTGTGTGTGTGTGTGTGTGTGTGTGTGTGTGTGTGTGTGTGTGTGTGTGTGTGTGTGTGTGTGTGTGTGTGTGTATACGTGGCTGGACTGAGGTTGGTTGCCATAATCTCCTCAACTCAACCTGGCCCAGTTGTCGTCATAGAGCTCATGAGACCACCAGGGAGCCAAAAAGGGGTGGTGAGTTGGTCGTTGGGCATACAGAGGTCACTGCAAAATGATCCCAGATGGGCTACTACTGACCACAGGGGTTGACGATGTGGAAAACAGGGAGCACCCCGGGAGGGTGGCTGGATAGATGACCCACTGTGAGTTGCAGGTGGGTGGTCTGGTCTGGTCTGGGCAGAGGGTGGGCATTGGAGGGGTGGGGTAGGTGGAACTAATACACTCCCAAACTAGCTGACAGAGCAGTGAAGGCTCCATCTGTCAAGACCCCATAGTAGTTGATATATGATACTGTGGAAATGGAACAGTAATGGGAAGATCTACAAATGATTGGAACTGCAATGGGCAGTCGCTGGTGAATCAGCACTTTTATGTATTGAAAACTCAAGTGATTGAGCTTTTAATTGAGGAAGGTTATAGCTAGCCTAAGTTACCATAGAAGCACGCACGGACACACTCGCACACACACTCACACTCGCACACACACACGCTTGCACACGCACACACACACACACACACACACACACACACACACACACACACACACACACACACACACACACACACACACACACACACACACACACACACACACACACACACACACACACACACACACACACACACACTGTATTATTTCATATTGTTTTACAGAATCACTTTTTACATTTTTATTATTATTGAGTATTAAAACATACAATCTACCTGCAGTCATCTAGCAGACTCCCATCCAGAGCGACCCACAGAAGCAACCAGGGTCAAGCGCCCCGTCCAAGGGCATGTCGACAGATCTCCCACCAAGTGAAAACGGGGACCCGACCCAGTGACCTATCGGCCACCGCCCCAAGCTCCCAACCGCCAGGCCGCCAACCATCCAGGATCCCCCCCACAGTTCCCCGAGAGCTGCCCCTCAACCATCTGAGACCCTCTGATGAGAAAAATGAAATAAAACAGAAAAGAACAAAAACAACAGACAACAAAACTCTAAACAGCAAGGCCAACTGGATATGTTTGACTGCATGTGTGGCACTATTTACATGTGTGTATGTGTGTGTGCGTTGGTGTGTGTGCACGTGTGTGCGTTTGAATGCGTGCATACGGACGTAAACAGTGTTGTCCCTCAGTGTCATTCAAACATACTTTTGTTTGTTTATTTTGTCTTGACTTTTTTTTTATCCCCTTGGCTTGTGATGAATGTGAAACATTAAGCACTTAGAAGGAGAGGTGAACAAACCCTTTAAAACAAAACCTAATGTACCGTTTTACACATCCCAGCTGATGAGAGTCGGCTGAAGTCTGCTTGTCTCTCACTGTTTATTTGAATCACTTCCTCAGTAAACAGAGGTGGACCACCCATTGTATTCCCATCTGGACAACGCTTGTGCATCTATATTTATGTCTTACCAGAAACACACAGCTTTTTACGAGTAACTTAAAGAAACACCAAAATAAACAGAACAAGATCTATTTCACCTATAATTTAGATGATATTTGTAGAGACAGACATCATTTATGGAAAGACTCTCAATAAACTATTTCTGAAGTATTGGAAATAAGTATACCAAATCAAATTCAATATTTCAAATACTCCGAATACAACAGGTCCAGTAGATCATACAGTGAAATGCTTTACTTACAAGCTATTTCCCAACAATACAGAGTCAAAATAAGAATGAAGCTATATATAGGGAGTACCAGTACAATATCAACGTGCAGGGTTAGAGTAGAGTGACTAGACATCAGGATAGATATAATAAGATAGTAGCAGCAGTGTATAAGATGAGTGTATGTGTACATGTGTGACGTCAGTACACATGTCTGTGTGAGTGCATAATGTGTGTGTGTGTGTGTGTGTCAGTGTAAGTGTGTGTGAGTGTGTGGGTAGAGTCCTGTGAGTGTGCAAATAGTCAGTGTATATAGTCCGGGTAGAAATTTGATGAACTATTCATCAGTCTTATGGGTCGGGGATAGAAGCTGTCTTGGAGCCTGTTGGTCCGAGACCCTATGCTTCGGTACCGCTTGCCGGAGAACATTCCACTTGGAATGCTGAAGTATTTGGCAATTTTCCGGGCCTTCCTCTAACAGCACCTGATATAAAGGTCCTGGATGGTTCAACCTCACGCATGCATACAGCACGTTCTAATGAATGTGTTCTGTGGATGACGGGCCAGACATTACACAACCAATAATGGTGAAGATTTCATAGATTAACAGTTGAAGTCTTTTGCATGAAAACACACAAGTCAAACAACTAAACTTATTTTAGCGGGGTAACTAGTCTTTTTAAAAACGTTGAAAGCACTTCATTTTTTACAGTTACCAGGGAAGAGATGGGCATTTCTCACTGGCAGCAGACCACTTATTTAGGCCCTGTCCTTATCAAGATATTCCAGGCGTTCCAGGTTCAACCTCTCCCTGTCCCTCTCCTACCCCATTGTTCCTCCTCTCCCTCCCTGTCCCTCTCCTACCCCATTGTTCCTCCTCTCCCTCCCTGTCCCTCTCCTACCCCATTGTTCCTCCTCTCCCTCCCTGTCCCTCTCCTACCCCATTGTTCCTCCTCTCCCTCCCTGTCCCTCTCCTACCCCATTGTTCCTCCTCTCCCTCCCTGTCCCTCTCCTACCCCATTGTTTCTCCTCTCCCTCCCTGTCCCTCTCCTACCCCATTGTTCTTCCTCTCCCTCCCTGTCCCTCTCCTATCCCATTGTTCTTCGTCTCCCTCCCTCTCCTCTTACTGTGCCTCTCCTCTTACTGTCCCTCTCATCATTCTTCTTCTCCCACACCTCTCCCACCCCGACCCTCTCCCACCCCATCGTTCTTCCTCTCCTCTCCCACCCCGGCCCTCTCCTCTACCAACAGAGGCTTCTTTCATACCTCCCGCCTCCTAATGAACCCCTCCTGTACATCCTGTACCAGCACGCAGTGCTGCATGTCTATGGAACTGCACTAGAATACCAGCAGCAGGGTCGGGCCGCAGTGGAGAAGATGAAAAGCTTCAAGTTCCTCTGCGTTCACATCACTGTCAATCTTAAATGGTCCAACCACACAGACAGTGTGGGGAAGAAGGCACAACATTACCTCTTCAACCTTTAGGAGGCTGAAGAAATAAGACCCTCACAAACTTTTACAGATGGACCATTGGGAGCATCCTGTTGGGCTGTATCACCGCCTGGTACAGCAACTGCAAAGTCTGCAGGGCTCTCCATAGGGTGGTGCGTTCTGCCCAATGTATCACCTGGGGCACACTGCCTGCGCTCCATGACATCTACAGCACCCGGTGTCACAGGAAGGCCAAGAAGATCATCAATGACGAGGTCAGTACAGGTGCATCAAAGCTGGGACCGAGAGACATCTTCTATCTCAAGGTATTCAAACTGTTAAATAGTTACCACTAGGCCAGAATCCACCCAGTACTGTGCCCTGAACTTTATTCACGGTCACTAGCCGGCTACCACCCGCTTACTCTACCATACACTGTAGAGGGTGCTGCCCTATCTATGTAGTCATGGAACACCGGTCACATTAATAATGTTTACATACTGTTTTACCCACTTCATATGTATATACTGTATTCTAGTCAAGGCCATCCTATTCAACTATTGCTGTACATATACTATTCTACCCCACGTATTCTTCTGATATATTACATATTCTATCTGCTAAACATCTGCTAAAAATGTGTTTGCGACCAATACTATTTGATTCAATTTTTTATATGGATGTCAGTCTATAAATCTGGGTTTATGGACACTGTAAGGGGTGTCTGTTAAGACATTGAATCAAAATGATAGGGTGTGAGTGAGAGGTATGCACACTGGAATTTTTTTTTTTATGCGTGTTTGTTAAGGGGCTCCCCCGACAACCGGTTTTGACTAGATGGGATAAAGCTTGAGTCCGATTTTACTTACAAAGCAGGTTAGGATAATTAAAGTAGCAGATTATGATAATTAGGTTAAGGTCAGGGTTAACGAAAATGCAACAACAACAAAAAAATCTGTTTTTGACATTAATTTGACAAAAGCTGATTCCCTTATAGAAATGACTTTGACAACCCTATAACTACTGTATGATCTGCGGGCCTACAAAAGAGGATGATCTGGATGATCTAGATTCATGAATTGGTTGTCTCAACAGTATCACTGCACTGGACCTAGCTCTTGGTTCTTCTCTCTTGGTTATTCTTCTAGAGTGGGGATTAAACAACTGTGAATAGGAATGCTGACATTCCCCCCAGCTTAGGTCGGCCTTCCCTTCTTGCAGCTAGCTAGCGTACCAAACCCCTTTGTAAATTAAAACACATCCTGGGGGCTGGGAGGTGCCCCTTCTCCCCTTTTTCACACTTTTGAAATATGTAAGGGTAGACTTAGTCATATGTCTTGTTTGTGCTAGACCACAAGATCCCATTAATTTTAATATCGTTTCAAACGAGGAATCACTTGATTTGGAAGGAATTTACACACAGAAGAATGATGTAATTGTTTTTTGGTCACCTCTGTATCGCTAGTATTTTAGTGTTGTTTCTTTTAAGCGCACATGGGAACACCCATTGCTTTCAGCCCTGTCCAAACCCCCTTTAGCAAGTAAGCGCTCTCATTTCTTCAGAGAAACCATAATGTATATGCTTCCACACACATTTCTATTTCAGCTAAAGTACTGGTAATCCTGCTTTGGCTGCAGTACTCTCTGCCCTGTCTTCTCGCTTGCAGATGCTTTTGATGTTTATTTTTTCCACCTCGCCCAATCCACTGGTTAAAGCCATGCTGCCCTTTCTCAAGTACCAATTATCTCTGTCTAATACTGGGCCCCTCCCAGAGATATGTGGGGATCAAATGGAACCATGGAACCATACAGAGCCGGCCACAGTCATAAGCGACATAGGCGGTTGCCTAGGGTTCTAGGCTTCTAGGGGGTCCCCGGCCAATAACACATATCTATCTATATACAGTACATGACCAAAAGAATGTGGAAACCTGCTCATCAAACATCTCATTCCAAAATCATGGGCATTCATTTGGAGTTGGTCCCCCTTTGCTGCTACATCATCCTCCACTCTTCTGGGAAGGTTTTCCACTAGATGTTGGAACATTGCTGCGGGCACTGATGTTGGGCGATTAGGCCTGGCTCACCTTCGGCATTCCAATTCATCCCAAAGGTGCTCGATGGGATTGAGGTCAGGGCTCTGTGCAGGCCAGTAAAGTTCTTCCACACCGATCTCGACAAACCATTTCTGTATGGTGCATAGGGGCATTGCCATGCTGAAACAGGAAAGGGCCTTTCCCAAACTGTTGCTACATATTTGGAAGCACAGGATCGTCAGGAATGTCATTGTATGCTGAAGATTTCCCTTCACCGGAACTAAGGGGCCGAGCCCGAACCATGAAAAACAGCCTCAGACCTTTATTCCTCGTCCACCAAACTTTACAGTTGGTACTATGCATTGGGGCAGATAACGTTCTCCTGGCATCCGCCAAACCCAGATTCGTCCATCAGACTGCCAGATGGTGAAGTGTGATTCATCACTTCAGAGAGCGTATTTCAATTGTTCCTGAGTCCAATGGCGGTGAGCTTCACACCACTCCACCTGACTCTTGGTATTGCACATGGTGATCTTAGGCTTGTGTGCGGCTGCTCGGCCATGGAAACCCATTTCAGGAAGCTCCCGACGAACAGTTCTTGTTCTGACATTGCTTCCAGAGGCAGTTTGGAACTCGGTAGTGAGTGTTGCAACCGAGGACAGATGATTTTGACACACTATGCACTTCAGCACATTCTGTGAGATTGTGTGGCCTACCACTTTACAGCTGAACCGTTGTTGCTCCTAGATGTTTCCACTTTACAATAACAGCACTTACGGTTGACCAGATTGTTTCAACATATTGTAAATTAAAGATGAACATTTTTGCTAAGAGTATTATTATATAATATTGATCAATTGACTATGACTTTTCAGATCACCCAGCTGTGCTATTTGCAGATTTAATTCCAGGTAAATGTTGCAATTCCTCAGCCATTTCTGAACCAGTACCAAAACAAATGATTGAATGATTCTGTCTCTTTGCAGAAAAATCTGCAAAGCTGGGATGGTTGTATCCCCCATATATATAACATTCTATTGGATGCAATATATTTTTTAATAATAATTTCAATTGAAAAACGTAACGTTTGAATTTGCAGTTGTTTTGTGTATCAATTCATACACCATGGGGGTCTCAATTTACTGTTGATAGGTAGAATACGGGCCTCCTGAGAGACGCAGCAGGTCCACAAAATGCTAGGCCCTGGATGTCATGCAGGTGAAGGAGGACCCAAACGCGACTTAACAGAAACAGAGTTTATTAATGCTCAAAACCAAATAACTGAAATCCTCTAGATAGTAGAGGGGAAAACAACTGGAGAAGCGGCCACAGACTGCAGGTCGCTCAGGCGCAGGCCGTAGTCCACTGAGACACCTGCTCACACGCAGCGTCTGAAGAAGGCACAAAACACGACAGGACAGGGTGATACACAATCACGGCAAAAACACGACAGGACAGGGCGAAACGCAATAACAGCATGGAATACAAAACAAGGAACCGACGGCACAGGAACGGAACACAAAGGAATAAATAGGGAGTCTAATCAGGGGAAAGGATCGGGAACAGGTGTGGGAAGGCTAAATGATGATTAGGGGAATAGGAACAGCTGGGAGCAGGAACGGAACGACAGAGAGAAGAGAGAGCGAGAGAGTGAAAGGGGAGGGGGAGAGAGAGGGATAGAACCAAACAAGACCAGCAGAGGGAAACGAATAGCATGGGGAGCACAGGGACAAGACATGACAATAAATGACAAACATGACAGTACCCCCCCACTCACCGAGCGCCTCCTGGCGCACTCGAGGAGGAATCCTGGCGGCAACGGAGGAAATCATCGATGAGCGAACGGTCCAGCACGTCCCGAGACGGAACCCAACTCCTCTCCTCAGGACCGTAACCCTCCCAATCCACTAGGTATTGGTGACCCCGTCCCCGAGAACGCATGTCCATAATTTTATGTACTTTGTAAATAGGTGCGCTCTCGACAAGGACGGGAGGGGGGGAGGGAAGACGAACGGGGGTGCGAAGAAAGGGCTTAACACAGGAGACATGGAAGACAGGATGGACGCGACGAAGATGTCGCGGAAGAAGCAGTCGCACAGCGACAGGATTGACGACCTGGGAGACACGGAACGGACCAATGAACCGCGGAGTCAACTTACGAGAAGCTGTCGTAAGAGGAAGGTTGCGAGTGGAAAGCCACACTCTCTGGCCGCAACAATACCTTGGACTCTTAATCCTGCGTTTATTGGCGGCTCTCACCGTCTGTGCCCTGTAACGGCAAAGTGCAGACCTCACCCTCCTCCAGGTGCGCTCACAACGTTGGACAAACGCTTGAGCGGAGGGAACGCTGGACTCGGCAAGCTGGGATGAGAACAGAGGAGGCTGGTAACCCAGACTACTCTGAAACGGAGATAACCCGGTAGCAGACGAAGGAAGCGAAAGCGTATTCTGCCCAGGGGAGCTGTTCTGCCCAAGACGCAGGGTTCCTGAAAGAAAGGCTGCGTAGTATGCGACCAATCGTCTGATTGGCCCTCTCTGCTTGACCGTTAGACTGGGGATGAAACCCGGAAGAGAGACTGACGGACGCACCAATCAAACGACAGAACTCCCTCCAAAACTGTGACGTGAATTGCGGACCTCTGTCTGAAACGGCGTCTAACGGGAGGCCATGAATTCTGAATACATTCTCAATAATGATTTGTGCCGTCTCCTTAGCGGAAGGAAGTTTAGCGAGGGGAATGAAATGTGCCGCCTTAGAGAACCTATCGACAACCGTCAGAATCACAGTCTTCCCCGCAGACAAAGGCAGACCGGTAATGAAGTCTAAGGCAATGTGAGACCATGGTCGAGAAGGAATGGGGAGCGGTCTGAGACGACCGGCAGGAGGAGAGTTACCCGACTTAGTCTGCGCGCAGTCCGAACAGGCAGCCACGAAACGGCGCGTGTCACGCTCCTGAGTCGGCCACCAAAAGCGCTGGCGAATAGACGCAAGAGTGCCTCGAACACCGGGATGACCCGCTAACTTGGCAGAGTGAGCCCACTGAAGAACAGCCAGACGAGTGGAAACAGGAACGAAAAGGAGGTTACTAGGACAAGCGCGCGGCGACGCAGTGTGCGTGAGTGCTTGCTTAACCTGTCTTTCAATTCCCAGACTGTTAACCCGACAACACGCCCATAAGGAAGAATCCCCTCGGGATCAGTAGAAGCCACAGAAGAACTAAACAGACGGGATAAGGCATCAGGCTTGGTGTTCTTGCTACCCGGACGGTAAGAAATCACAAACTCGAAACGAGCGAAAAACAACGCCCAACGAGCTTGACGGGCATTAAGTCGTTTGGCAGAACGGATGTACTCAAGGTTCTTATGGTCTGTCCAAACGACAAAAGGAACGGTCGCCCCCTCCAACCACTGTCGCCATTCGCCTAGGGCTAAGCGGATGGCGAGCAGTTCACGGTTACCCACATCATAGTTGCGCTCAGATGGGGACAGGCGATGAGAAAAATAAGCGCAAGGATGAACCTTATCGTCAGACTGGGAGCGCTGGGATAGAATGGCTCCCACGCCTACCTCTGAAGCGTCAACCTCGACAATGAATTGTCTAGTGACGTCAGGAGTAACGAGGATAGGAGCGGACGTAAAACGTTCTTTTAGAAGATCAAAAGCTCCCTGGGCGGAACCGGACCACTTAAAACACGTCTTGACAGAAGTAAGAGCTGTGAGAGGGGCAGCAACTTGACCGAAATTACGAATGAAACGCCGATAGAAATTAGCGAAACCTAAGAAGCGCTGCAACTCGACACGTGACCTTGGAACGGGCCAATCACTGACAGCTTGGACCTTAGCGGAATCCATCTGAATGCCTTCAGCGGAAATAACGGAACCGAGAAAAGTAACGGAGGAGACATGAAAAGAGCACTTCTCAGCCTTTACGTAGAGACAATTCTCTAAAAGGCGCTGTAGAACACGTCGAACGTGCTGAACATGAATCTCGAGTGACGGAGAAAAAATCAGGATATCGTCAAGATAGACAAAAACAAAAATGTTTAGCATGTCTCTCAGAACATCATTAACTAATGCCTGAAAAACAGCTGGCGCATTGGCGAGACCGAACGGCAGAACCCGGTACTCAAAATGCCCTAACGGAGTATTAAACGCCGTTTTCCACTCGTCCCCCTCTCTGATGCGCACGAGATGGTAAGCGTTACGAAGGTCCAACTTAGTAAAGCACCTGGCTCCCTGCAGAATCTCGAAGGCTGATGACATAAGGGGAAGCGGATAACGATTCTTAACCGTTATGTCATTCAGCCCTCGATAATCCACGCAGGGGCGCAGAGTACCGTCCTTCTTCTTAACAAAAAGAACCCCGCCCCGGCCGGAGAGGAAGAAGGCACTATGGTACCGGCGTCAAGAGACACAGACAAATAATCCTCGAGAGCCTTACGTTCGGGAGCCGACAGAGAGTATAGTCTACCTCGAGGAGGAGTGGTCCCCGGAAGGAGATCAATACTACAATCATACGACCGGTGAGGAGGAAGGGAGTTGGCTCGGGACCGACTGAAGACCGTGCGCAGATCATGATATTCCTCCGGCACTCCTGTCAAATCGCCAGGTTCCTCCTGAGAAGTAGGGACAGAAGAAATGGGAGGGATGGCAGACATTAAACACTTCACATGACAAGAAACGTTCCAGGATAGGATAGAATTACTAGACCAATTAATAGAAGGATTATGACATACAAGCCAGGGGTGACCCAAAACAACAGGTGTAAACGGTGAACGGAAAATCAAAAAAGACATAGTCTCACTGTGGTTACCAGATACTGTGAGAGTTAAAGGTAGTGTCTCAAATTTGATACTGGGAAGATGACTACCATCTAAGGCAAACATGGGCGTAGGCCTGTCTAACGGTCTGAAAGGAATGTTATGTTTCCGAGCCCATGCTTCGTCCATGAAACTACCCTCAGCCCCAGAGTCAATCAAAGCACTGCATGTAGCACCCGAACCGGTCCAGCGTAGATGGACCGACATAGTAGTACAAGATCTAGATGAAGGGACCTGAGTAGTAGCGCTCACCAGTAGCCCTCCGCTTACTGATGGGCTCTGGCCTCTTACTGGACATGAAATAACAAAATGTCCAGCAACTCCGCAATAGAGGCACAGGCGGTTGGTGATCCTCTGTTCCCTCTCCTTATTCGAGATGCGAATCCCTCCCAGCTGCATGGGCTCAGTCTCAAAGCCAGAGGGAGATGGTTGCGATGCGGAGCAGGGAAACACCGTTGATGCGAGCTCTCTTCCACGAGCCCGGTGACGAAGATCTACCCGTCGTTCTATGCGGATGGCGAGAGCAATCAAGGAGTCCACATCTGAAGGAACCTCCCGGGAGAGAATCTCATCCTTAACCACTGCGTGGAGTCCCTCCAGAAAACGAGCGAGCAGCGCCGGCTCGTTCCACTCACTAGAGGCAGCAAGAGTGCGAAACTCAATGGAATAATCCGTTATGGACCGTTCACCTTGGC
Organism: Oncorhynchus gorbuscha; assembly: GCF_021184085.1. Classification (NCBI taxonomy): domain Eukaryota; kingdom Metazoa; phylum Chordata; class Actinopteri; order Salmoniformes; family Salmonidae; genus Oncorhynchus; species Oncorhynchus gorbuscha. The sequence continues at coordinate 61,100,290 of NC_060184.1, forward strand.
ATAAGGAAGCCAGGGCCCTAGAAGCCTCCTCACCAAAAACTGAACGGTCAAAAACCCGAATCATCTCCTCCTTAAAGTTCTGGAATCTGTTAGAGCAATCAGCCCTTGCCTCCCAGATAGCTGTGCCCCATTCTCGAGCCCGGCCAGTAAGGAGTGAAATGACGAAAGCAACCCGAGCTCTCTCTCTAGAGTATGTGTGGGGTTGGAGAGAGAACACAATCTCACACTGCGTGAGAAAGGAGCGGCACTCAGTGGGCTGCCCGGAGTAGCAAGGTGGGTTATTAACCCTGGGTTCAGGAGGCTCGGCAGGCCAGGGAGAAACAGGTGGCACGAGACGTAGACTCTGGAACTGTCCAGAGAGGTCGGAAACCTGAGCGGCCAGGTTCTCCACGGCATGACGAGCAGCAGACAATTCCTGCTCGTGTCTGCCGAGCATGGCTCCTTGGATCTCGACGGCAGTGTAACGAGCGTCTGAAGTCGCTGGGTCCATTCTTTGGTCGGTTCCTTCTGTCATGCAGGTGAAGGAGGACCCAAACGCGACTTAACAGAAACAGAGTTTATTAATGCTCAAAACCAAATAACTGAAATCCTCTAGATAGTAGAGGGGAAAACAACTGGAGAAGCGGCCACAGACTGCAGGTCGCTTCGGGTAGGCGCAGGCCGTAGTCCACTGAGACACCTGCTCACACGCAGCGTCTGAAGAAGGCACAAAACACGACAGGACAGGGTGATACACAATCACGGCAAAAAAACACGACAGGACAGGGCGAAACGCAATAACAGCATGGAATACAAAACAAGGAACCGACGGCACAGGAACGGAACACAAAGGAATAAATAGGGAGTCTAATCAGGGGAAAGGATCGGGAACAGGTGTGGGAAGGCTAAATGATGATTAGGGGAATAGGAACAGCTGGGAGCAGGAACGGAACGACAGAGAGAAGAGAGAGCGAGAGAGTGAAAGGGGGGAGGGGGAGAGAGAGGGATAGAACCAAACAAGACCAGCAGAGGGAAACGAATAGCATGGGGAGCACAGGGACAAGACATGACAATAAATGACAAACATGACACTGGAACCATACATCTGGACCACAACAGGGGTCTCCTCCAACACTTGGCAGCGGTCAAGGCATATGACTCCTGGGTTGTGTTGGGTGACATGGACTGTTTTCTTCAAATGAAATGTTAATGTAACCCCCCTCTACCCTTTCCCATTAGATTATACACAGACTGGACCCTCATTGGATTCCATTTTCACCCCTCCTTTTCTGAGCAGATATATTAGATCTCTATGGTAATCTTTGTCTAGTCAGCTCTGCCGTCAATCTGCTAACATTTACAGACGCTCGCTCGGCAGGGAACTCAACAAGTTCAAAAAGAGAAAAATATTGAGTGTTAAAACAACCAAAATGCTGCAACGTCATGTAAGCATACTAAATGCATCACCGTACCATGCGATGGTATCAGTAAAAAAAGGACTCCACATAAGCAGACCATTCAACTCACTAAATGACTCTTTACACCAGTTCCCAGCTTTACACAACTTCCCATAACCATGCTTATCTAGAACATATTCTGGAATATTTAAGTATCGGTGACAGGCCTTTTCTGACATCTATTACCTATAGGCCACATCATGTCCCAAAAACAGACCCGTTTTGTTTTAATAGGATTGGTTAGAAGTGGAGAACATGTTAACTTAAACATATTTCTCTGTACTGTCAAAATAAATATTGCCATCATATCTTGGGTGAAAAGTTAACCTCCAGACACTGTATTTGACAGTTTGAAGCTGGTCCTCTTTGTAAATGATATCTAATGTGGACAGGAGTTGGACATGCAGAGGCTTGACGGTCACATATGTCATGAACTTTGAGAGTAGAGTACCCTACAATTCCACTCTTCTCCTGATACGGGCCTGAAAACAGATGACATCACAGTTTCTCTTTCCTGGAGCGAGGAGGCGAGGTATGGGAGGACCGATCCATCTTGACGAAATAGTTACTTTCCTATTGACTATCCTCTGTTACAGCAATTAGTATAGATAAAATTTAAAAAAATACAAATGAACAGAGTATTACGTCGTTACTGTGTTGGAACCTTCGTGTGTTCTCTTTCAGCATAAGCTTGTCTTTCTTGGGGTAACAGCAGAACAAGAAGCCTGAACTTTAAAATAACGATCGGTCACATATTTTTAAAATCTCCCTTCACTGTACAAGAGTCAGTCAGTCAGAGCCAACAGGAGCTCCATTTTTAGGAGGGATATACTGAAGGGAATGAGAGAAACATGTACGGAGGTACTATAATTACGCAGAGAGTTGAATACGTTTCAGAGAGACACTGTGCTCCTGCTTGCGGTCTAAGCCAGGTTAATGTAAAGCACGTTATGACAACTGTTGAGGTAAAAAAAAAAATGAAATAACAATTGACCGATTGATTGACGTTATTGGATCCGCCGCAGGCAGAAAACAGTTGGAGGGGGAAAAAAGCGGAATAAACATGCACCTACTTCTCTTTCTTTATTAAAACTCGGTTCTGATCAAAAGTTTCTCTTTGCCACTAATTGTTGATTACAGATCTAGAGGTAATATGAGGGGGCCTCAGAGTGCAAGCAGCCATTATCTGACTGGCAGGCTTGTGGCTCCACATGGAAGGCAGGTGATACACTGTCATACACTTCAATGTATACAGCATACTGTGTTACATTAAAGACATGTTGGGTTAATGATGACACAATAAACCTCATTCCTGCGGGGTATTCTAACACTTTTTAAATCTCACGCTGAGATTGTAATGACAATTGTTCACTGCAGCGGGAGGTAGAATTTGATGGCGATTAAAAACAGGGAAGACTAGGGGCAAATAGTCACCTGGAAGGTAAGAGGAAAGAACACGCAGGGCAAGCTGAAACATGTGTCTTATCTAACCATACACCTGCAGAAGTGAAGGTCTCTTTTTTTGTAAATAATAATTTTTCTGTCCATTTGCTTTTTGGCAGCACACTCAATCACAACACGGGGCTTGTGGTGGAAGGTGGAAGTGAGCCCTGGCGCTGGTGCTGGAGGCAACGAGGGGGGCATTGCTGGGATGACACAGCCCAGACATGGCAGAGCAGGTCTGGGCAATACAGAGACAGGCAGCAGTCCGACGCTGGAGGTAGTGAACCAACCAACATGAAGTGGAAGCCTTGATCCTTGACCCCAACATGTTTCACCTACAGGCTGAGAGGTCAAAGGCCCTAGAGACAGCTGCACACCAACAGAGATGCTGCAACACCATGATAACACTACGCTGGTTGAAATAATGTAGTCCCTGCAGCATAGAGGTAGTTCTAACAACCCCCTTAAGAGTGAAAGAACAATCCTGGTGACTCCTGGTGACTATGCACAATCATTAAAACAATCCTGGTGACTCCTGGTGACTATGCACAATCATTAAAACAATCCTGGTGACTCCTGGTGACTATGCACAATCATTAAAACAATCCTGGTGACTCCTGGTGACTATGCACAATCATTAAAACAATCCTGGTGACTCCTGGTGACTATGCACAATCATTAAAACAATCCTGGTGACTCCTGGTGACTATGCACAATCATTAAAACAATCCTGGTGACTCCTGGTGACTATGCACAATCATTAAAACAATCCTGGTGACTCCTGGTGACTATGCACAATCATTAAAACAATCCTGGTGACTATGCAATTACAGTGACCATGTTTAGACAAGATTGTGATTTCTGAAAACCATGATTGCACTTGGCTATCAACGTGTGAGATTTGGTTTAATTTTGGTAGCGTTTGGAGGGCAACGATGTGATTATGCTGCACAGAGAGAGTACCTCCCTATTACTGCTGTTAAAGAGCTGTGTCTTTCTTCCAGTCATTCCAAACAAGGATTTAAACAATCTCCCAGTGACACTGTTCATATTTAATTAAGCTACTCCTATTCTCCACATTTTCCGTGTTTACCAGACACCATCAATACTTTGATTTGTTTCACTCACAATGTGAGTAAAACTCAGATTTTACTCAACTAAGACAACTTGGGCATGTTGGTTTGTGTCTGAACTGCGCCTAGCCATTGCCTTGACATGCTGAGAGAGAGAGAGAGAGAGAGAGAGAGAGAGAGAGAGAGAGAGAGAGAGAGAGAGAGAGAGAGAGAGAGAGAGAGAGAGAGAGAGAGAGAGAGAGAGAGAGAGAGAGAGAGAGAGAGAGAGGTGTATAGGCTACATCACTCAATTTGACAATGCACTATGAGGTAAGATTTAGCAGCTCAAGGCCAAAAACACTCTCCTTTGAAGCTTAGGTACCAGGTATGTAAGTCAGTAGCCTCGCAAGAGCCTTAGCTTGTGCCAACCAGAAAGGCTAATAGGAGTCTATCTACTGTAACATGAGGCAGCTTGAAGTACACCACCTGGACAGGACGCTAGTCGATCACAGCGCTTTACCACCAATCTAGCTCCTTAGAGACACTTCAGGTCCCATTTGTACAGACTTTGGTATGACTCAGCCAGGACAGCCACTCTCACCACTATTCCACTCACCTCAGTAACACTGCATGTCAAATAAAACAATTGACTAGCAGCAGTCCTTTCACTGTTTATTTCTGTTTCAGGTGTTTGGATAGAAGACATCCAGTATGAAGGATGGAGTGAATTGATCCTCTTGGTAAAATAGGGTTGGGTGGCATAATCCCATAGCAGAGCAGCATGCAGGAAGAAAGAACAGTGTTAATGCTCTTCTTCCTCAAGGGGAGAGACTAAATGGCCTGAGCAGATTAGTTCAACAAGCCCACTGAGACTGCTGCCGTTCTCCTCTGCGCTCAGTACGCTGCTGGAGATGGGTTCTCTTCTTCTTCATCTTCATCTTCTTCGCTGATACTGAAAACAACTTCTCCAAATAACGGAGACATTTATTTGTGTTGAGATCAGCCTACTTCTGATAGCCTTTGTAAAAAAGTACCTTGGATGATTCTTGATATACATTAGGCATATAGGCTACTATACATGAAAAGCCTGTTCTGGCAATTGGCTCCTAGACATACAATTCAGGGCTTTCCCAAGTACAATCTCAATGACGCTTAACAACGATGGCCACTTTTCTTGGGAAAAACCCTGTATCATATAACAACTAAATCACAGGTAGACTAGCATCATGATACAACCACAGCAGTTTGCTTATCGTGTCGCATTTGGAGAGGGCTAGATCCCCTTTCTCAGGGGGTTCACCTGTGCTAAAGAATAGTGTTTTACAGTGCATTACAGCAACCTCTGAGTAAATGTCACTCATTATCGTTCATGCCTATGTGGCAGATGGAGACTCTAGGTGAGCAGTACAGAGAGTCCATTGTAGCCCGTGTCAGGAGCAGCCTTCATGACTGGGTCCTTGTTGTAAGAGAAAATACTGATTCCATGTGAGGGCCGAAAATGCACCTCAAAATAGAGGTCCGTGGAGAGGCTCTATACCATGTCCCAACCTTACCCTCACCATGCCAAGAAGGCTGCCTTTCTCTATGCACACACTCAAACAAAAAAAAAAAAGACATAATGTACCGTATATGCCTGATAAGATAAACCTTAAAGGCCAGACTTGGCCGATGAGTGTTTAGGCTACCTTTCAACTGAGATTCACGGAGAAAAATTGGCAATAGAAAGGATCCTTTTTTTGTTAACCAGGTAAGTTGAATGAGAACACATTCTCATTTACAGCAACCACCTGGGGAATAGTTACAGGGGAGAGGCAATGAATGAGCCAATTGGAAACAATGATTAGGTCGCCATGATGGTATGAGGGCAAGATTGGGAATTTAGCCAGGACACCAGGGTTAACAGCCCTGTTCCCCAGGCACCGAAGACATTGATGTCAATTATGACAGCACCCCACACCTCTCTGATTCAGAGGGTTTGGGTTAAATGCAGGAGATAGATTTCAGTTGAATAACTGACAAAGTATCCCCCTTTCCCTACACTTACGCCAAGTGCCATGGGACCTTTGGTGACCACAGAGAGTCAGAACACTCGTTTAACATCCCATCCAAAAGACAGCACCCAACACAGGATAATGTCCTAAATCACTGCCTTGGGACATACAATTTTATTATTTTTTAGACCAGAGGAAAGAGCGCCTCCTACTGTCTCTGCAACACCACTTCCAGCAACATCTGTTCTCCCATCCAGGGACCAAACAGAACCAACCCTGTTTAGTGTCAGAAGCGAGCCAGCAGTGGGATACAGGATGGTATTCTTCTGGTGGTAGGCTGCTGGATACAAATGATCATAATTATAAATGTTTGATTTCTTGTTTCTTGTTGAGGTAGCTAAGTTAGACCTAGTTAGATTAGCAATGTTAGACCCTTTAAACTATGTCTATGTTGCTATTGGGAGACATATTTTACTGTCGTGCTTCAACATGCTGAAACTATTTGATAGCCTGAACATCTATTTGTTGTTTTCAAAAAGTACCTTATGTTTGTTTCAAACTTCTCTTCTTACAGGCAATGATAAACTCTGATACAATGCAGCAAGATCCCTTGGACAAATCCTGGGTCTTTTTTCTACCGTAATTTGTTGGTATGATCTCAGTGTCACCGAGAAGTAATTGTCAGTATGAAACCATAACTCCATATCTCAGCTCTCTGTGGTCTCCCCAGACTGAGCCAACATATGTCAAACAAGGACTTCATGAGTTGATTAGAGAGGCAGTGTCTGAAAATGTCAATGCCTGGCACGAAGGCCTCCGCTTGTCATCTCACAATGTTGTGACCTATTTAGTCCGTACTATTGGGGGCCTCATGTAGAGCTTTACTATCAAGAGGGTGTGGTCCGAAATGAGCTTAGATTTGTTTCTGTTCTTGGGTGACATAATTGGATCAAACTACCCATTTATGTATTAACATGTTAACTCAAAACATTGGGGAGTGAATTTTGGCCATTCCTAACAAATATATATATATTTTTCTTCCTATCCTTCCTTGTCAATACCAAGGCCATGTAGAATGTCACCAGGAATGACACCTGGTGGGCACTACTTTATACCTCACCCACAGGGTCGCTTAGTGACCAAATAAAAGGAACTCAGTCTGACATTTTAGGAACTCAGTTGGGGTCTAAACTTACTGTTGAGAGTTAGAATAGTAGAATAACCAAGGTGCCAGCTATCTAAACTTGTGCCCTGTTGCTGACAGGTGTATACAATCGAGCACACTGCCATGCAATCTCCATAGACACACATTGGCAGTAGAATGGGCTTACTGAAGAACTCAGTGACTTTTAACATGGCACCGTCATAGGATACCACCTTTCCAACAAGTCAGTTTGTCTACTTTCTGCCCTGCTAGAGCTGCCCCAGTCAACTGTGCTGTTATTGTGAAGTGTAAAAGTCTAGGAGCAACAACGGCTCAGCTGCAAAGTGGTAAGCCACACAAGCTCACAGAATGGGACAGCCGATCTCTGAAGCGCGTAGCGCGCAAAAATTCTCTGTCCTCGGTTGTAACATTCACTACTAAGTTCCAATCTGCCTCTGGAAGCAACATCAGCACAATAACTGTTCATCTGGAGTTTCATGAAATGGGTTTCCATGGCGGAGCAGTAGCACACAAAACAAAAATCACCATTTGTAATGCTAAGCGTCTGCTGGAGTGGTGTAAAGCTCACCGCCACTGGGACTCTGGAGCAGTGGAAATCCGTTTTCTGAACTGATGAATCACGCTTCACCATCTGGCCGTCCAATGGACAAATCTGGGTTTGGCGAATACCAGCAGAACGCTACCTGCCCGAATCCAGAGTGCCAACTGTAAAATTTGGTGAAGAACGATTAATGGTCTGGGGCTGTTTTTCATGGTTTGGGCTCGGCTCCTTAGTTCCAGTGAAGAAAAATGTTTATGCTAAAGCATACAATGACATTCTATACGATTCTGTGCTTCCAACTTTATGGCAACAGTTTGGGGAAGGACATTTCCTGTTTCAACATGACAAATTGCATTGTGTACAAAGCGAGGTCCATACAGAAATGGTTTGTTGAGATTGGTGTGGAAGATCTTGACTGGCCTGCTCAGAGCCCTGACCTCAACCGCATCAAACACCTTTGGGATAAATTGGAATGCCAACTTTGTGCCTAAACGCCCAACATCAGTTCCGACCTCACTAATGCTCTTGTGGCTGAATGGAAGCAATGTTCAAACATCTAGTGGAAAGCCTTCCCAGAAGAGTGGACTCCATATTAATGCCCATGATTTTGGAATGAGATGTTCGACGAGCAGGTGTCTACATACTTTAGGTCATGTAGTGTATACAAACATGGCATAAGTCATCGTAAATTGTGTAGAATTGCAGCAAATTTGCTTTGAAATTGCAATATTTTCTCTGCGTCCCAAAATTATGGTCAGGGCCCCAAAAGGTCTAGGGCCGGCCATGCTCCAAAGGGAGAATATACCGGAATAACACAAGATTTAGTTCCTTCATCATTGATTATCACTAAGGCCCCTTGAAACACAAGGAGGATATGGGCCTAACATGGATAACATCTAGGACTGGACTTTGTCTGTCTACAGTCAGTCATCTATACTGGCTTCCAGTGTAGTTAGTGCGTGTAGCCAGGCTAAGAGACATGAAATCAGGAAAACAGAGATTCCAGCACAGAAACCACAATCTCATTCAAATAAATGAAGATGAAATAAATACTGGGACACTATCAATTTGTATATGACTGTTGGCCTCAATACAAAATGTCATAATCCTCTTCCTGGTCTAAGCAGTGTAGGCCACCTTTCCCGGTTCAGTTCTGTTGTTGAAAGCAGATTGAAGAGAGCAAAGAAGGGATGAAAAAAAGAAACCCTTTTAAAAGAGTCCTGCCTGGCGTAGATTTTTTTTTCCATCAAAAGAAGTGAAGCACATCTGCATGGCACATTACCGTGGAAAACCATTGGAGCAGGAGAGTTCATATCCTCTGGACATGCTTCTCATTATGCTCTCTGAGATTAACTAAATGTGTGGAAACACAGATATGGCCCTGTTTTGCCCCATTTAATAACAAGCAACCCATGTAATAGTATGTCATTATTAAATATTGGTTGTGATCCTACAAATACCTTCATTGTGTGTGGATAGGCTGCATCTTGTCAGAAACCTATTTCATATAGAGTGCACTTTTGACCAGCAGGATAAGATGAAAAAAAATCTTTAAATCTTAAATTATCTAAAAAATGACTAATTACATGCATAAAGGTCTTATCGTGTTAAAACAACACAAATACAAACCCACCCTGTGAACACCATGGAAACTGCACTCCCAGTTCGCCACTTCCTGTCCAGGCTAATGAAAGGACAATGTATCATGGATAGAAACTTCAGTTTCCATAAAGGACATTATAAACACACTGTCTGGCCCCTACTTACCTGAGGGTACTCTCTCCCCTACCTAGATCCAGTTCTCCCATAATGAAAGACCTCACTCTGAGGCTGGGGATGACCTGGTTTACTGTTTGGGTCTGGGCTGAGGTTGCTGCACCAACGACCTGCTGAAGGAGCACTCAGGGAGTTTGAACAAACAGTACGACCCAGGCCAAGCTCAGAAATATGGAACCTTCAACCTTTGGAATATGGAACCTATTTTAATATCTCTCTCTCTGCAACTGGATATTGAACTTCCTGACTCCCCAGGTGGTGAGGGTGGGCAACATTACTTCCCCCACGCTGACTCTCAACACGGGGGCCCCACAGGGGTGTGTGTTTAGTCCCCTCTTGTACCTGTTCACCCACGACTGCGTGGCCACGCACGACTCCAACACCATCATCAAGTTTCCTGACAACATGGCGGTGGTAGGCCTGATCACCGGTGAGGATGAGCCTACAGGGCGGTCAGTGATCTGGCATGGCACTACTTAGGGTGGTGCGTTCAGCCCAGTATATCACTGGGGCCGAGCTCCCTGCCACCCAGGACCTCTATAACAGGCAGTGTGAATGGAAGGCTCAGAAAAGACTTCAACCACCCAAACCGTAGACTGTCCTCTCTGTTTCCGAAAGGCAAGCGGTACCGGAGTGTCAAGTCTGATACCAACATGCTCCTGAACAGCTTCTATTGCCAAGCCGTAAGACTACTAAATAGCTAACAAAATGGCTACATGGACTATATGCATTGACCCTTATATTTTTATTTTAGACTCTACACACACACACTTAATTTGCTCACACAAACATAACAAGCACACACATTCATACTGACACTCCACACACACACACACACACACACTCAGGCATAATCATAATATACGCTGCTGCTACTCTGTTTATCATATCTCCCGATGCCTAGTCACCCTACATCTATACATACTGTATCCACTCCTACTACAGTAAAGGTGCTATCTTAGAAAATGTTCTATCTAAAACCATAAAGTGTTCTTCGTCTCTCCCCATAGGAGAACCCTTTCTAAGAGTGTACCACTCCAGTATCCCTGCACATTGTAAATGTGGTACTGGCACTGATCCTGGAACTAGCTTACATACTTTCTTGTGTGTTTTTGTTCTACTTTACTTTATTTTACAGTATAATATTTTTTACTAATGATACTGATTACAGCATTGTTGAGAAGGAGCTTGCAAGAAAATCATTTCAGTGTACTTATACACATGCCAATAAAACTTGACATTTGAATCAGGAACCTTCTCAGAGGACTTCTAACCTGCTGGTCCCAGATCAGTTTGAGCTGTCTTACCAACTCCTACGGTCGCTGTGTGAGTATTACAGCACGAACAGATCTGCAACCAGCAGGCTTGTGGATCTCTGCTGAAGTTCCCACCCACTGTTAAGAAAGTGACTGAGAGATGTCAGATCTGAAACATCTGCTCCACATAGCTCTAAAACTTAAAAGTGGGCAACTACAGTTCACCCCTCAAAGAAGAAACAATGTGACATTTTCTGAAATAATGATGCAATATACTATTTGCAGGTGGACATGTATTTCCGTGTACATATATCTCCAATCATCGGGTTCAAGTCTAAGGACGCAGAGCTGAAGCCTTGATGGCTTTTAAAACATGTATTGTATATCATGACCAGCAGTCATGTTAGAAGACGTTGAATGTTTTGGGATTTGAGGTTTTCCTTCAACCAGAAACAGGAGTCTTGGTTTAGAGCTGTCCTATATATTACTGCATGTGGAATGTGCTCCTTAAACGTTGTGTGGATTCAGACATACACATTAACTGCATCCTGGCTGGTACGCTGATTCCCAGTCTATTGTCCCCCACACTCCAATAGATGTTTATTACTGGCAAATATCTCCAACTTTGTCTGGTCTCCCAGTGGAGAACGTTGAGAAACCATGGTCTGTCTCTTTGGGGAGAGGAAGAAGAGGATGAACCTGTGTCATTGAACACACCAAGACCTTGCCAAATACTGAAGAACATGGCTTTTCTACTTAGGTCCTCGACAGCAGGCCCAAATCTTTACGGTTGGCTACTGTCATATACAGCTAAGAAAGTATTTCTCAACGTGACCAGCTTACTAATAGAGTTGAAGTTGGAAGTTGGCATACACCTTAGCCAAATACATTTAAACTCAAATACATTTCAACTTCCTGACATTTAATCGTAGTCTTAGGTCAGTTAGGATCACCACTTTATTTCAAGAATGTGAAATGTCAGAATAATAGAAGAGGGAATGATTTATTTCAGCTTTTATTTCTTTCTTCACATTACTAGTAGGTCAGAAGTTTACATACACTCAATTAGTATTTGGTAGCATTGCCTTTAAATAGTTTAACTTGGGTCAAACATTTCGGGTAGCCTTCTACATGCTTCCCACAATAAATTGGGTGAATTTTGGCCCATTCCTCCTGACAGAGCAGGTGTAACCGAGTCAGGTTTGTAGGCCTCCTTGCTCGCACACGCTTTTTCAGTTCAGCGCACAAATTTTCTATGGGATTGAGGTTACGGCTTTGTGATGACCACTACCATACCTTGACTTTCTTGTCGTTAAGCCATTTTGCCACAACTTTGGGAGTATGCTTGGGGTCATTGTCCATTTGGAAGACCCATTTGCGACCAAACTAATATCTTGAGATGTTGCTTCAAAATATCCACATAGTTTTCCTACCTCATGATGCCATCTATTTTGGTGTTTATACTTGTGTACTATTGTTTGTACAGATGAACGTGGTATCTTCAGGCATTTGGAAATTGCTCCCAATGATGAACCAGACTTGTGGAAGTCTACAATTTATTTTCTGAGGGCTTGGCTGATCTCTTTTGATTTTCCCATGTCAAGCAAAGAGCCACTGAGTTTGAAGGTAGGCCTTGAAATACATTCACAGGTACACCTCCAATTGACTCACATTATGTCAAATAGCCCACCAGAAGCTTCTAAAGCCATGACATAATTTTCTGGAATTTTCCCAGCTGTTTAAAGGCACAGTCAACTTTGAGTATGTAAACTTCTGACCCACTGGAATTGTGATACAGTGAATTGTCTGTAAACAATTGTTGGAAAAATTACTTGTATCATGCACAAAGTAGATGTCCTAACCGACTTGCCAAAACTATAGTTTGTTAACAAGAAATTTGTGGAGTGGTTGAAAAACCATGTTTAACGACTCCAACCTAAGTGTACGTAAACTTCCAACTTCAACTGTACATTTACACTTCACCGAACACAAATCCCAAATCTCAGGGCTATCCATCTGTCAGTTTCATGTATGATTTGAGACAAAATGCATTTTAATTTTCTACTGTAAAGTGATATTGCTCTAATCACTGTAAAATATATTTGACAAATAAATCCTTGATGGTCACTGTGAGAATGTCTCTCTCTCAATTCAATTCAATTCAAGGGCTTTATCTCTTGGTCATGCTATCTCTCTATCTCCTCTCCCTCACTCTCTATCTATGTCTCCTTCTCTATCTCCCTCTCCCATAAAATTCCACCCAACCTCTCTCTACCAGGGGCTTGGGCTGAGTGCGTAGTCCTGGGATGGGAAAGAAGTGTACCGTTCCTCCCCTCACCTGTGAAATTTCAGAGGGAGCCAGGGTGAAAGGGGGCATTGTTTCCCCCCTAGAGGAATGCCCCGTGTTGTCCTCAAATAAAGGCTTAATTTGCACAGGAATTTGGAAGCTCCTTGAGACTTGAGAACATAGAGGAGATCTTGGATTAATGTCCTCTGGTGGGACTGGTCACTAACTGGTCAGTGGGTTGTGTAACTGTAGATTTATATGCCCTAATTTGCAATGAGATATGAGTATGTGACAGTAAGGAACTTCTGTGATGATGTTATCTGATTAGTTATTTTTCGTCATATTTCAGATTACATTATAATACATTATAACATCCCAGATAGTAACCAACTGTTTGAGAGGCATTTTCAAAACTGTCTCTTGAAGCTTGCCTCTATGAAAGATGAAGTGTGGCACAGGAAACTAGTTTGGCCTGGAATGAATGAGTGACAGAAGTTGACAATTTTGCTTGGCCAAATGCCAACTATACAGGCCCCTGAGAGAGAGAGCCACTGCGGACAATACACTGTGGTACTTAGGACAACTGGGGTAGTTGAGGAAATATATATTAATACTGGATTCATTGTCTTGTCTACAATAGTTTCAGGGGTTGTTGTTCCTCATTACCCAGACCAACTAAGTAATAACATTTACTTTCAGTTGTCTGTGTCTTCTTAGTAGTATCTCTAGACAATCAAAGACAAATAAAACGGTGAGTATACCTACAATACTGTGATGTGCTTTGTGCAATGGGTTTCAAGCGAAAACCTCTATTTTCTCACAGTTCATCAACTTTAGGGACCTGACTATTTTATTGATAATGTTGACCTCTACTGGTGAAAGGAAAGCGATACACTCAAGTAAATAATCCTAGTGATGGACATCCTGCTTAACCAACAGACTTTGAACGCTTGGTAGGCGGTCAAATATGTAAACATCCAATCATCGATCATTTTGGGCGGAAGTGGTTCGCATGCGCTCCTGGCTGCAAGAAAACCTATATTAGCTATCAGGTATGTGGCGAAAACAGTTCTTTAAATTCATAAATGCATTTCATTACAATGAGCTACTCATTGAATGACTTGTTGTAATGTTATAGCAACATGTACGACATTAAATGGTGGAGAATGTGAATTAAACGCTAGTTACAAATATCAGCTTGTCTAGCTGATGCAGGTCCAATATCTATATAGCTAGCTACCTACCTCAGAGTCTGAATTGAGTTAATCGACAAAATGTTAGATCTGTGTCTGGACGCTGTGGGATATTAGCTATCAGAAAGGGATAGCCAAATACATCTTTGATATTTTGGATATCATGCCGGTGTGGGTTTTGTTTGGCAGGCCGGGAGGATTTCAGAGGATGAACTAGCTGGTTTCATTTCGCTGATCAATGTATAGGTAACGTTAACGGGTGGGGATCATTTGTGGAACATTCAAACAGGAATCTGTTGCAAAAACGTCGTAAATAACAAGGCTGCCAACAAACAACGCATACAAAGTTGTATAGCGGCAGAATAAGATACCCGGTAACGTAGGCCGTGGGCTTTTTAATTACGTTTTTCACTCCCAACGTATATTCCGAAAAATGTTTGTCCTCACTCTGGTAGTCTATGGACAAACGTTAAGAATAAGCGACGTTGTTAGTTGATGCCTATTCTGCAGCTAGGTGAATTGGTCATGCTACTTTGTATGCGTTGTTTGTTGGCAACCTTGTACTTTACGAAGTTTTTGGAACAGATTCCCGTTGGAACGTTCCACAAATTATACCCTGCCAAGATAATGTTAACGCTTGAGTAAATGAGGAATACAAGGTCTATTGAAAGCAGGTTCCTCCACACAGGTGTGGTTATTGAGTTGTTTAAAGGAACATTCCATTTAAGATCTATAACTTTAAGAATACATTTGGTATGATGCATTTTGCTACCATGGCTATGCCCCCATCCACAGGTCACTGAATGGTTTGATTAGCATGAAAACGATGTAAACCATATGCCGTGACGATCTCAGTCACCAAATCTCAACCCAAATGAACACTTCTGGGAGATTCTTGAGATGTGCCTGAGATTACCACCATCAACAAAACACCAAATGATGGAATTTCTTGTGGAAGAATAGTGTCGCATCCTGAATAGTGTCGCACATTGAATATTTTCTGGCTCGTGGCCCAACACCATATTAATAACACACTTTATGTTGGAATTTCCTCTATTTTGACAGTTAACTGTACACAACAGCAACTAGCTAGCCAGCACAGGTTGGTCTCTCAATGTAGGTTATTTCCCAGCCTTGTCATTGATTCTTCTTTATCTGCACTCTGATCTGGAACACAGGGTAGGTAAAAGCCCAGTTCCTATAAATCACTACAGATAAAGTAATGGAGACAAAAGGTTCACACCATTGCAGATGCATACTTGCAAGCCACCATATTGCATTCATCCCTCCCTCAACAGTAACATTAAGTCCCGTAGCTCGTTAGCTTTCTTTTTCTATCCCCAGGTAATGTTACCGGGTTAGTCAACATATTCTGATCTGTCTCTGACAGCGCTATGGCGGGTGAGGACGAGGAGTTGGTCCAGTCGAGGAAAAGTAGAACTCTGATCATCCGCCATCTCCCTGCTGACCTGTCCAGGGATGAGAAGCAGGATCTACTCAAGTACTTTGGTGCCGTGGGAGTCAGAGTGTTCTCTGATAAAGGAGTACTGGTAGGTCAGACCATGTAGCCCACTGCCGTATCTTCAGTCTTAGGTGGCTACTGTCTTAAAACAGTAGAGTTTTCACCATCATGACAACAAAACAACATGACATCATAAAACACAATCCAATAGCACATTTAATACATCACTGAAGCTGGAGACTCATATCTCCCTCACTAACACTAACTTTAAGCACCAGCTGTCAGCAGCTCACAGATCACTGCACCCATCCAACTGCCTCATCCCCCATACTGTTATTTATTTGATTTATTTTGCTCCTTTGCACCCCTGTATCTCTACTTGCACACTCATCTTCTGCACATCTATCACTCCAGTGTTTAATTGCTATATTGTAATTATCTCGCCACTATGGCCTATTTATTGCCTTACCTCCCTTACCTCATTTGCACACACTGTATATAGGCCTTTTCTATTGTATTATTGACTGCATGTTTGTTCATCCCATTTGTAACTGTGTTGTTCTTTGTGTCGCACTGCTTTGCTTTATCTTGGCCAGGTCGCAGTTGTAAATGAGAACTTGTTCTCAACTAGCCGACCTGGTTAAATAAAGGTGTTCTCAACTAGTCTACCTGGTTAAATAAAGGTGGAAAAAAATCTTTATTATTATTATTTTTATTTTTTTACAACAATTGTACATTCATTCAAAACCGCTGGGCCTCGATGGACCGACCACCTTCAAGCTAATGAGCACCAATTCTGACTGCAGCATTCTAACAGTGTAATTTATATATTTCATAGCCTATAAGTGCAAAGTGGCCTTGATAAATAGTGAACCTTGGCACAAATGTAATAATTGCATTATAATGAATGTGTCGATATGATGGCAGTCAAAAATAGTCAATTGTCAGCTACGTGCTTGTATTGTGTACATCTTCAGGCAATGGCATCAGTTGGATTTCATTTAGCTGTTATCCCTTGTCCTAGCAGTTGACACAAATTTCGTAACTTTCACTTCCTTGACACACTTTGACATACTTTTGTTTGGTTGTAGTGCATAATATTCTCCGGTTTTCTCTTTGTGTTCCTGTTGTCTTGTCATTCTTCGGCACCGTTGTACGGCTGTGCCGGGGTGCCTTATGTGCAGCGGGAAGGAACTTGCCTCTCACTTTGTTCATGGTGCCGTCCAGACTTGTTTCCTCTGCAAGCAACTTGTTCGCCAATGACAGTGAAGTTAAGAAATTCGCTCACCTGCTGCCCGATGTAGATATTTTCACAGATATTGAAAGCCGTTCGGCATGTACAATTCTGCCTACTAAAACTGTGTAGCCTACTCCAAGTATGGCCAGAGTAGACTGATAAGACTGCTTTTATTTAGTGGACTGAAGTAGGGTACATACAATTTTTAGATTAGAATGGATCAGTACAATAATTGGTGATTACATAATTATGCATCGTTCACTTCCCCTCGCTCATCAACTCACCCATTCTCCCCTTTTCTCCCCATCATACTGGAGAATGCATTTCCACTTCTCCAGAGTCCAATGGCGGCGAGCTTACACTACTCCAGCTGACTGTTGGCATTGCGCATGGTGATCTTAGGCTCCCGACGAACAGTTCTTGTCCTGACGTTGCTTCCAGAGGCAGTTTGGAACTCGGTAGTGAGTGTTGCAACTGAGGACAAACGATTTTTACACACTTCAGCACTTAGTGATCCCGTTCTGTGAGCTTGTGTGGCCTACCACTACGCTGCTGAGCCGTTGTTTCTCCTAGACGTTTCCACTTGACAATAACAGCGCTAACAGTTGACCGGAACAGCTCTAGAAGGGCAGAAATTTGATGAACTGACTTGTTGGAAAGGTGGCATCTTATGATGTGCCACGTTGAAAGTCACTGAGCTCTTCCATAAGGCTATTCTATTGTCAGTGTTTGTCTATGGAGATTGCATGGCGGTGTGCTCGATGTTATACACCTGTTAGCAACGGGTGTGGCTGAAATATCCAAATCCACTAATTTGAAGGAGTGTCCACATACTTTTGTATGTTTCATTTTGGTATAGTTTAGATTCAGTTTTATGGCAATTATTGGTGTGATTATCAGAGAAGGAGAGGCAGTGGGGAAAACAATACAAAACAATGACTTGTCCTCCTCAAACTGGTTCTGGCTCTATTTCTTTTTATGATATTACGATTTTAGCACCAACGGTGTGTTGTTTAGACTTATTTAGGAAAAGTCCAGGGTTGATATTGACTTAAATGGCAGAGTAATAAATAACTACAAAATCATGAACCATCACAATGACTGCTTTAGCGGTTCCCGTGCTAATGCAATTCAATCCTTATACCTCCAGAGACACACAGCCTTTGCAACATTTGCGAGTGAAAAGTCTGCAGCAAAGGTAGGCTAATTATTTCTGCCTTCAGTAGCAGTTCATTATTATATTACATGATGTAAATTAGTGTTCTAGTAAAACCTGTATTCTCTACCCTGTCCTGCAGGCTCTGAGCAGGCTTCACCAGCTACAGATCCTCAACCATACCCTGGTGGTGGAGTTTGCCAAAGACCAGGAACATGTGACAGTGCTGAAAGACCCACCTGTGTCAGACAGGTAATTTACTTCAACTAGGTGAGGCAGTCAAATATGTTCAATTGTAAAGCAAAACTTGTCTAGTGTGTATTAAACCCTTTATTGTTCTCAGTGCAACAGATGGCAAAGATGTGAAGAGGAAAAAGGAAGTGACACCACCGAGTATACCACTAATAGAGACTGGCACTGCACCCAAACTCGGGTAATTGTGTGCGTGCATGTGTGTGTCTTGAGACTGATGCTGTGTGTGTGCTGCCTGGGGCGAGACTGACTAAGACTCGGCCGGAATCTCCAATGAGGAGCTGTCAGCATTCTCATGTCCAATTATAACCCCAGGTCTCAGGTCTGTGGCTGAGCACATCAGCAATGGCAGGTCAGGTCTGTGGCTTGGTGCTCGGCAGTGACATCAGCAGTGGCAGGCCATCTGCCGCTGCCAGTTGGTGGCACCAGGTGGCCTTTGATAAAGACACTCAGGGCTGAGGTATAAGGTGTCATGCCACTATGAGAAGTCACCTATCCTACACATCACACACATTGGAGGTTGATTTGTCTGTCAGTTATTTGAGGGTATGTGCATAATCGTTGTTGGATGAAATGCATGTGTACAGTCATTTTTTGTAATTACTTGGCTTTGAAGCTCCAGTAAGCCTACAGCAAGACTTGCAGCAACTTGTTCTTTAGGGACGGTTTCTCAGTCCTATACTTAGTGTTTTTTAGTCCAGGAATAGGCTTATTCCAGGAAAGTGGCCCATTGAGTTCATGTTCCCTGCACATTCAGTTACAAAGTATACTTTTTGATGCTGGTAATGGCTTTTTAAAATTAAAAGCCTCCCCCTGAGTGTAAATATACTTTGAATTGAATGCCTCTATGGCTGGCCCAGCACAGAACAGGGCCTAGCCTAAGCTCGGACCTTAGTCATTACACAAGAACAGACCTTGAATAGATGCTGAGATGGCATACTGTTCCCAATGTCCCTGAAGAGGAAGTGTGATATTGAGTGTATTTCAGGCGCATGCTGTGCAGGTTGTTAAGGAGAAAGGCAGCCAAAGCCCGCTACTAAACCTCGGTTGCCTGCTTACGTATTTATGCGGCCCCATTATTTAGACATATATTGTTTCTGGTATTATTTTTGCGTGTTGGGAGACCGTACGTTTGTAGGTAGCGCTTGACATGTTTTATGTGCTAATTATTCTCTTTCCTGTTGCTTTTTCTGTCCCGCATTTGCTGCAGGTTGAAATTTCAATCAAATCCCAGTCTGAAATATTTATATCCACCTCCTTCGAATGGGATTCTGACAAACATAACACATGCCCTTCTGAGCGTACCAAACTTTTACGTTCAGGTGAGTACATCCTGCAAAGTGATATTTCCTTCGGTGTTGGTTTATTTCGGAAATCATGCTGTGAAATGTATTTATTCAAATATATATTATTCCTAATATCTCTGCTTTTATTTATTCCACAGTTAGATGTCCTAACTGTGGAAACAATTGTGTTAACAAAATAACATTTATATATTGTTATAAGAGGTCCAAATTGACTTAGAACATTACAAAAAAAATGTATCCCCTGTGTTTTTTTTGACCACATCCAACACACTTTAAAGATCTAACAGAAAACATTTGCCTTGGAAATTACAATTGAGGGTGCGTTGCAAATTTTAAGACTAAGTGGGAGGCATGAGTAAAGGGTTTAACATTTGCCTCCATGCTGCTGGACTGCCCTTCTTACTCTGTGGGAACTATTCACATTTGCAGTAGCTCATAATGGTCTCTTGGTGGCGCGAGTGTGTTGTGGAAGAGCAGGCCATTGTCCTAACAATGCAGGCACTCTCGTCAATCAGTACCTCACCCACTGTATAGTTCCATGGGTAAATGTTGCAAACATATGCTCTCCTTGCAATCTGTGTTGCATATGGAGCTGAGGTCACAATGACAGTGTGTTTGTGTTGCTAGCATAATGTCAAAACCAGTAGATGGTGATAATGCTGATTAGAGGTCGACCGATTATGACTTTTCAATGCCAGTACCGATTATTGGAGGACCCAAAAATGCCGATACCGATTAATCTGACATTTTTTAAAATATATATATGTATGTGTGTATATGTATGTTTGCATATGTAATCATGACAATTACAATAATACTGAATGAACACTTTTATTTTAACTTAATATAATACATAAAGAAAATCAATTTATTCTCAAATAAATAGTGAAACATATTCAATTTAGTTTAAATAATGCAAAAACACAAAAAAAAGTAAAAGTGCAATATCTGTCATGTAAAAAAGCTAACGTTTAAGTTCCTTGCTCAGAACATGAGTCTTCAATATTCCCAGTTAAGACGTTTTAGGTTGTAGTTATTATAGGACTATTTCTCTCTATACCATTTCTATTTCATATACCTTTGACTATTGGATGTTCTTATAGGCACTTTAGTATTGCCAGCCTAATCTCGGGAGTTGATAGGCTTGAAGTCATAAACAGGGCTGTGCTTCAAGCATTGTTAAGAGCTGCTGTTTGAATGAATGCTTGCGAGCCTGCTGCTGCCTTCCACCACTCAGTCAGACTGCTATATCAAATCATATACTTTATTATAGGATAATAAACACACAGGAAAATGAGCCTTTGGTCATTAATATGGTCAAATCCGGAAACTTTCATTTTGAAAACAAAACGCTTATTCTTTCAGTGAAATACAGAACCGTTCTGTATTTTATTGAACAGGTGGCAGCCCTAAGTCTAAATTTTGCTGTTACATTGCACAACCTTCAATGTTATGTCATAATTATGTACAATTCTGGCAAATTAATTAGTCTTTGTTAGGAATAAATGGCCGTTCAACAGTTCAACAAGCCAGGCGGCCCAAACTGCTGCATATACCCTGACTCTGCTTGCACTGAACGCATGAGGAGTGACACCATTTCCCTAGTTAATATTGCCTGCTAACTTGAATTTCTTTTAACTACATATGCAGGTTTAAAGAGTATACGTGTATTGATTTTAAGAAAGGCATTGATGTTCATGTTTAGGTACATTATTGCAACGAATGTGCTTTTTTCGCGAATACGCTTTTGTTAAATCATCACCCGTTTGGCGTAGCTGAAGGAGGCTGCGATTCGAGGATAAATTAACAGGCACTGCATTGATTATATGCAACACAGAACAAACTAGCTAACCTAGTAATATCATCAACCATGTGTAGTTAACTAGTGATTATGTGAAGATTGTTTTTTATAAGGTAAGTTTAATGCTAGCTAGCAACTTACCTTGGCTCCTTGCTGCCACAAGGTTCTTTTGATGCTGCACTCGCGTAACCGGTGGTCAGCCTGCCCACGCAGTCTCCTCGTGGATTGCAATGTAATCGGCCATAATCGGCATTCAAAAAAGGCAGATTACCGATTGTTATGAAAACTTGAAATCGACCCTAATTAACTGGCCATGCCGATTAATCAGTCGACCTCTAGTGCTGATGTCATCCACGTATTCCTATTAAAAACTCCCGTTGGCGCATGAAGCCAGAAGTATTTCAATTTGAATTGTGCCCTATTGGCACCAAAAAATCTCTTAAGGATCATGGTGAGAGTGGCCATAACTAGCAAAGGATCATGGTCGATGTAATTGTTTCATCCTGACAGAGGGTCTACTATAGCCTCCTCGAAGCCTACTCACCCGTGATTAGTTTGTGTCAGCATGTATGACGACAAATGTAGTAGTCAGAATGGATCACTGTTTCATAAAATATTTACATTTGTACTGAACGTTCAAATAATTCACTGTGGGGATTGAACTCTATCATAATAAACAAACTTTAAAATCCAAAACGGCAGCCCAAATTTTTTGGGGGGGGCGATCATAATTTACGCATTTAGCCGCCTAGCAGAGCTTGTGACTTCGCGCTCCAGACCGGACACTGGGGGCCTGGTTGCTAGTGTGTTTGTGATATTAGCACAGTCACGCCAATCCGCCCAGACGTTTTACAATAAATAATTTGATTCAGAGCTTCAGCTAGGTAAGCCTTTAAGAAGTGGAGCATTGTAGTCTGGGTGCTACAGTACAGTGTGTTGTCATCCAACAGGTCCTTCACCTGATGAACAAGATGAACCTACCGTCTCCGTTCGGCCCCATCACAGCAAGACCTCCGATGGTGAGATTACCGGATCACACTCCAACACACAGATTAGTAGATTATATACTAGCTTCATTTCATATTCTAGAACACAGATTAATAATCTATAGATTGTTCAATAGCTAGATTACGGGAACCATACTCCGAAAGACCCAGATTATTGTCACAACTAGACTAGATTGTCCAATACCTGTATATTCTACACTAGTTAGATTTCAAACCCATCTGTGGATGTAGACTAGTGTTACAACTTTGTGTGTGATTGTGTACTGTAGGTCTTGTAAATTCAGGCCTCAATGAATATACTCTCTCTTTCTACCCTTAGTATGAGATGCATCCTGCCCCCCCCTCCACCAATGCCGCCCCCCTATCCTCCCCACTACCCCCCCTTACCAGCAGATGAGATGGACCTCTCCAGCGAGGAGGGGTCTGAGTATGAGAGTGGAGATGACGAGGACAAAGAGAGGTGAGGGACCAATCACACAACTTTATTGGCGATTGATTGAAATTTCAACCAATAAAGTCAGTTTAGAGGCTGCCCCCCGTCAATGCATTTTGGTCTCAAGCCAAATGATTACAAGAGATGAGATTTTGGCGTTTTTGTGTTGTACCTGTGTTTTTTTTTCTTCTCCGCTAGGAATTTGCTCAAGCATATCCAAATGGGTTGTTGCAATGAATGTTGAGTCACATTATTCTGACAATATTTCACAGTATACCACTATTTCCCCTGTGCCATTTCTAGAGCAGTCATCATTTGCACAGTGGCATGAATGTCTAGGCTGCCTTTATTTTCTTTTGTTGATTTCTTCTCCAGGATGATTCGCCTGATGGGTCTGGTCAACCAAGCATGCAAGAGACCTCTGAGAACTAAAGTGTCCTCCAAGAGAAAGAAACCCAAGTTCAAGGACCTTCTCTTTGTCCCCAAGCCTGAATCTCAGAGGTACCCAGCCGCTCATGCACATCAACCCTCTCCCTTTTCTTCTTAATCTATTCTCAACTTTAAAATATGCAGTTTTCTGTTTGAAAGGTACAGGGTTGTCTGTCTGAAGGGCCAGACAACACAACTAGCTGTGAAGGATTTATCCTCCTTCCAGACATTTCTCACTCGTAATAGTCCGCCAATGTGGCTTTGACTGCATATTGGATATCTGCCTGCACCTTGTGTAACCCCAAAACAGATCAGACCACAAACTCAGTTTGAAGAGAGTAGAAATACAACAAATGCACCCTAAAATGTCTACTCAGTGGCCTGGGAAATATCAAGCTGTCCAGAAAAAAAGATAAACTAGCTAGATTCACAGATAAATACAGTTTACTGTGCCCAGTGCCAGACTCTGGTGTTTAGTGGGGTATGTTAGCTTTCTTGTATCAGACCCTGGTGTTTAGTGGGGTATGTTAGCTTTCTTGTATCAGACCCTGGTGTTTAGTGGGGTATGTTAGCTTTCTTGTATCAGACCCTGGTGTTTAGTGGGGTATGTTAGCTTTCTTGTATCAGACCCTGGTGTTTAGTGGGGTATGTTAGCTTTCTTGTATCAGACCCTGGTGTTTAGTGGGGTATGTTAGCTTTCTTGTATCAGACCCTGGTGTTTAGTGGGGTATGTTAGCTTTCTTGTATCCCTGGTGTTTAGACCTTGTATCAGACCCTGGTGTTTAGTGGGGTATGTTAGCTTTCTTGTATCAGACCCTGGTGTTTAGTGTGTATTTTAGCTTTCTTGTGGTCTCAGTGCTCCAGGGCCCATCTTGCAGCCATCAGATGTGTTTGAGCAGCCCCAACCCTGCGGACAGAAGAAGATTGAGTTCCACATTTCAGCAGACGTGTCAGCCATACTGGAAGGAGGAGGAGGCAACTCCACCCAGCCACAGGAGCCCACTGAGGAGGCTGAAGGTAGGGCCATCAACTCGGACTCGCCACAGGGCCAGGCTGCACAGCTCTGGGAAACACACCGACTACCTACAGTTTCAGTGGTCTAAGGTTACATCCAAAATGGCACCCTATTTCCTATATAGTACACTACATTTGGCTTTGGTCAAAAGGAGTGCACTATATAGGGAATAGGGTGCCATTTCAAAATGAAGTCATTTACAGTACCAGTCAAAAATTGGGACACCTACTCACGAGTTTTTCTATATTCTTTATTGTAGAATAATAGTAGTAAATGTAGCCACCCTTTGCCTTGATGACAGCTTTGAACACTCTTAGCATTCTCTCAACCAGCTTCATGAGGTATTCATTTAAATTAACGGGTGTGCCTTGTTAAAAGTTCATTTGCACATCATTTAGCAGACACTCTTATCCAGAGCGACTTACAGGAGCAATTAGGGTTAAGTGTCTTGCTCAAGGGCACATTGACAGATTCTTCATCTAGTCAGCTCGGGGATTGGAACCAGCAACCTTTCGGTTACTGCCCCAATGCTCTTAACCGTTAGGCTACCTGCTACCCCTAGATGAAGCTTCTATTCCTTGAGACTGGAAGAACAGTTCCAAGGGGGAATTTAACATGTCAACTTAAAAAATTGAGAAGATAATATTATAGGCCACACAAAGGTTATAATACAGCTTTAGCATATTTTAGCACATTTTGAATGGTAATAATGAGTACTCATAGAATTATGTAAAATGAATTTTAATTGGAACATCTGTGATTCCATGTTTACAATACATGGATTAATTTCAATCAGTTGCCGCACCCCTAGAGGAATCACAGGATATGCTGTATTGTATTTCAAGGCTTCTATAGAATGCGCTATAGAATTATCAAAGCAGGAAGGTGTTTCACTATCAGGATTAAAGAAATGTCATCTTTTGGCACTGTTGTCATCACCTGCCACCCTGACTGGCTGTCTCAGCTTGTCTTATCTTCCGTCTCTTATAAGCCACCCTCTTCCCATGAATCCACTCTCGTCCCAACTCCCGAGAAATAAAACGTATCTAAAAAAATCCAGGGCAAAAGATTGTCTAACGCATAGAAGACAAACTGTGGCAGGTTGGTTTTTGGATTAGTCTTGTTTTGGGGCACTGATAAACAACCCGTTTTAAATTATGTGAAGGGGGTTGGGGTGTGATGAGGAGGATCATTTGAAAAAAGGATCTAGTTCTCTACTGAGAACGTATCAGAACAGCGCTGGCGTTCCGTGGTGGTGGGCGAGCACGCGGAAGCTGGATGTGTGTGACAAGTTTCCAGAGGATTTGTATAAGCTCGCTGCTCTTCATCATTTTGTGTGTGTGTGCGTGCGCACCTCCGAGTTAACCTCCAGGCTACAGTTCCAAAATACTTTTTTCCTCAAGTGAAAGTTCCATGGAGCAGTGCCTGCTGAATGCTTTGTTTTAAAACTGTCTGCATAACAGTA
Source organism: Oncorhynchus gorbuscha (assembly GCF_021184085.1). NCBI lineage: Eukaryota > Metazoa > Chordata > Actinopteri > Salmoniformes > Salmonidae > Oncorhynchus > Oncorhynchus gorbuscha. The sequence goes on from NC_060184.1 coordinate 61,125,994, forward strand.
GCAGTCAACCAATGCTTTAACAAACGTATCATTTATTGCAGCTTGTCCACTCATTCAGCCTAAACACATAAGGTTTCCAATGTGTTTATTACATAAGCCAAATTTAACATGACATTTGAGACTAATAATCCCCTATTTGTCCCAGTAGCAGCTGAGGAGATGCAGGCCACCACCACTACAGAGGAGGATCCAGGGGAGGGCTTTGGGAAGATCTACCCTGCCGCCCAGGCCTCCCAACTGGAGGAGGACAGTGATGAGGACGAGGATGTCCCCTCTGATGTCATCTCCAGGAAGGAACTGGATAAGGGACGGCTGTCCAGAGACGGTACACTTACCTACCAGATCACTAGTCTGTTACTACAGCATTTGATCAACAGACCGAGACGGTACACTTCTCACTTTACCCAGACCACTACACCACTCTAAGCATTTCAAAGTTTGAGAGAAATGCGTAGTGTCTGGATTTGTAACTGTTGTGAAGCGTTGTTGGCAATGGGTCTGCCAGGCTGGCTGTTTGGTTCCAGCTCACTTGTTTATAAAGATCAAATGGAAAAGAAAATGGGGGTGTTGAGATCAAACATGCCTTTTTAATGTAGCAATGTGTTCTGACTGTAGGGAGTGACTCAATGTTTGGCCTTGAATTGAAATAAGGTTTGAATTGCCATCAGATTGGCAGAGGCACCCCCGTGGTCTTCTGTAGCTGTGTTTATTGAAGTAGGACTGGGGTTGACTGGGTTCTTCTCTTACCTCTTTTAAACCAGAGATAAAAAGGATGTCCGTGTATAAAAATTATGAACCTGGAGAGCCGACCAGCAGACTTTACGTGAAGAATATCGCCAAGTCAGTAGAAGAGAAAGTAGGTACCTTTATACTATAGAGTTGACAAACTTTCAATATGTATGTTTAGTTTACACACATTTGCTTCTCGTCTTCTGCTTCTACCGTCTAATTGCATCAAATCATGTACAATGTGGTGATAAGATGACTATGTTGATGGTAGCTGTTTGTTCTCTGTATTGCAGGATCTGAAATACATCTATGGGCGATACATCGACGTTTCATCTGAGGCAGAGAGAAATATGTATGTATGAAGACATTTCTTGCAGTGTACGGCGCTTCAAATATTTAGGATATCTTCATGAGAATGATCTGCGTCACTTCTCTCCCCCAGGTTTGACATAGGGAATGTGTAGACTAGGTATCAGTGACAATAACCTCTCCCTTGTCTCTGCCTAAGGTTTGACATAGTGCTGATGAAGGAGGGTCGTATGAAGGGCCAGGCATTCGTTGGTCTCCCAAGTGAGAGGAGTGCAGAGAAGGCCCTGAGAGACACCAACGGTTACGTCCTCTATGACAAGCCCCTCGTCGTTGTATCCTTTACTTCTAATCACTTATAAAACAGACAAATATATACTTTCAACAATCATTAAGAATATACTTGTTTAATTCGTTTAAAAAATGTAATCATAACAGTTTTAACAGTTATAAAGCTAGGTTGGTTTTGAAATTCTTCAGAGATGCATATTACGCTTAGTGGATCAGTTTGTGTGATGCTTCCTGTACAATATTTGAACTCTTTCAGACCTTAACTCAGGCCTTCCAGTCGTTTGCCAGGTCTGCCAGACCTAAAGCGGACACCCCAGACCCCAAGAAAGGACCCAAACGAACCCGATGAACAGGTGAGAAGGGTTCTTCTGCTCCTCTAGGTCCAAATTATGTTGTCTCACTGACTTTTGAAAAAGAGAAATGGAACTCTTGAAATATAACTCCTGTGTTGATTCAAAGATAGCTTGAACTTCTCAGATTAGGCCTATTTATTTGTGAAATTATAATAGTTCTGTATCTAAAACATGATCCCTATATTTATCTAAAACTATCTGTATCTTTAAATTTTTTGTTGAAGATATTGATGTCAAGTTGAAGTTACATGGTGATAGTGTGGCCCAGCAGTCAGTACCATTCGTATCCTTCTGATTCTGTCATATCCTTTCCAAAGCACATCATACCATCACAATACCTGTGTTTTCCTCCTTTTGGTACACATTAGACCCATAGACAACCATGCCGTTCGGAAATGATCTTGTAGTTAAAATGCCAAACATTAAGCATAGCTCTGATAAGAGCGTCTGCTAAATGACTTAAATGTAAATATCCAGTGAAATCAAGTAGTTTTATAATGATAGGTTACAACCTAACTGCCTAACATACATTTTTTTAAAGAAATCACAGTATACAGGCTTATGGGTTTTTCTTTTCTGATGAGGGACATGATACACACCTGTTTGTATCCTTCCAACACTGATTCTTGCATCAATTGTAGCGCCTGGAGTCAGTGTTATTTACCTGAAATGTTCTTCTCCCCTGATAATAAAAAAAATATATATATATATGTTGCTGTGAGATGTAGTGTTTTTAATCTGTGTGAATTCAATATTTGACGTCTCCCCTGTTTGGTTCTGAACTACAGGTGATGGAATCCTCTGCAAACTGAAGACAACACGTTAGGAATATAATTTCTTCAGTTTTATTTTATTTTAAATAAAATATTTTTTATATATGTATTGTCTGTCTATAAATGCCTTCTAGTCCACTGTAAGGTCTTGTTTTTTTTTGGTACATGTTACATAATCACACAATGTCAAAGTTGCCTAATTAGAAAATAGAGATATGAATTTACACAATTTTGTATCATTGGTGAACTATCTGTAGGGTCACAGGAATTTTTTTACCTCAGAGAAAGTGAGAACTGAACAGGAGAGAGAGAGTAGGTAAATATAGACAGTGAAAGCAATTTGAAATCTGAATTGGCTGTGAGCTGCAGCAACAGATGGTGGTGTCAACGCTGTAGACTAAAGTAACACACTCCTGACGAGACGAGATAAACAAACAAGCAAACAAACACGGACTGTGAAAGATGCTGGTGGGCAGAGACTGAGTCCGTCAACGTGGCTGTACCCTGCTGGCTGTACTCTGGATTCATGATGATTGCTAGATTATATTGGGGATGGAGCAAAGTGCACACTGGAGGAAGGTGAGCATTGCAATTAAAACAGACATGGTTTATTATTAAAATCAGGTTTCTTGTATTGTCAGTTCCATGCACCGAGGTAAAGAACTGACAATTTTGGTATTCAACGGATATTCGCTCTTTCAAACTTCAATAGCTTTCAAACCACTTGAGCCACAGACTAAGTGTCATGATTTTGGAAAAATTGCGCACAACATTGCACAGGTCTTATTTTCACGATTTAGACATTCATTTGCTTTCCAAAGCTAATAAACATGTGGAAATGTGAGCAGCGTCTTGTATTCCTAGTTGAATTAGTTAGGGCACGTGAACAAACTTTTTTTTACATTTAAATTTCAATAGCTCCAAGGTCGTGTGACTTCAAACAAGGTTCAGAATGTCCACTCAGTGGGTCTACACATTGCACTCTGATGTTTGTCTACTCATCTCATGCTATTAGACTTAAATCTGTAAGCTTTGCAGGCCTTCATTTTACATGGGTGTTTAAAAAAAACTTTTAAGTCAACAAATTTTCCATCCTCACAATAACTATCTTTCACATGGACACTAAAAACATACGCAAATGGCTGTGGAATGGATCAAGGACAGGAGAGTTGTTCAGAGGTGCTTAAAGGAAGGCGCACAGGTAGGCCTCATGAAAAACACTTTCATATGCTCCTTTTAATCACAGTAATAGGCAGTGATTTGTCAGTCAATGTGAAATAAATAACCTTTTTATAGCATCACTTTCATATACTGTACATTAAGACAAATCCTTCTACATGAGTATTAGAACACAATTTACATGACTTGATATTTGAGTGCATTCACAAGCCACCCGCAGGCAACTTACAAAATGCAATATTGCATTTGAGGGTTCGTTTTTCTGATGGAAATAGTTATTTGATGCATGGCCTACTATTTCTAACTGGGAAAATAAATTCCTACTTCTTTTGTGAGTAAAACCCTTTTTCCAAAATTGATTTAGGTACATTTTTGTGAAGAGGTATGAGGGTTGTGATATGGGTCATTTAATAGTAAAAATCATTTAAGGGATCAATACATTTCTATATTGCTTCCCCAGTATCTGCATGAACCATCAGGCCAAGTGTTTTTGGTTGACCCTGCTGGACAGAAAGAGAAGGAGGAATCGGAACACGCTGCATTCAAATTCAGGTCTTAGTTATTCCATTGTACTGGATCTAATACATATTTGCATTTACATTCATAAGTGTAATACTTTTTTATGACATACTGTGAAAAACTATTGGCTGTTGGCTCTGTCACTTTCAGACACGCATAGAGCAGACTTGAACCACAGGGGTTCTCTGTAAAGAGAGAGTAATCCAAAAGGCACAGACACCCCTTGATTTTCAATTAGCTCAGTTGATCTGTATGTATTCTCTCCTGATTGGCTCTGTGATGCACAGTCTGGCAGTCTGACTAAAGTGCCAGAGGTATGAGGAGAGACATCCTCCTTTGTATTTATGGGAGAAGAAAATATTTCCTAACAGTTTGGAATCTATTATTGGACAGTTAGAAGACAAAATGCATCAATGCAAAATAATATGTATTACTAATTACTGTCCATGAGTAACCTCAACCTTGTGGGTCTATGGGTCTTTGGGCCAATAAAGTGCCAACTCAATTCTACCACTGACTAGTCTCTCATGCCCCTATGAACGGGGACTCAGGGCAATAGTTTTTTAATCTAAACCAGATCTTTTTTACTACACTAACCCCTAATTGGGGCTCTTTTCTTGACACATAGTAGCAGTTTACCAGATAAGTCAAGAAGAACAAAAAGTAGATTGTTGTAAGGGTGTATTACCTCCTGTGTTGGCCCCATTGTCAGATCCATTCTGGATTCTGAGTGGTAAAATCAGAGCTGAAAAATGACTTTATGTATGTGAATACATTTTCTGCCAAGACACAACTGCCAAAGGGGGTGGAGTTGCAATCTACTGCAGAAACAGCCTGCAGAGTTCTGTCATGCTATCCAAGTCTGTGCCCAAACAGTTAGAGCTTCTAATTTTAAAAATCCACCTTTCCAGAAATAAGTCTCTGTTGCCGCTTGTTACAGACCCTCCTCAGCCCCCAGCTGCGCCCTGGACACCATATGTGAATTAATTGCCCCCGATTTATCTTCAGAGTTTGTAATGTTAGGTGTTAGGTGACCTAAACTGGGTGACCTAAACCTAAACTGGGACATGCTTAACACCTCGGCTGTCCTACAATCTAAGCTAGATGCCCTCAATCTCACCAAAATTATCATGGAACCTACCAGGTACAACCCTAAATGCGTAAACTCGGGTACCCTCATAGATACCATACTGACCAACCTGTCCTCTAAATACACCTCTGCTGTCTTCAACCAGGATCTCAGCGATCACTGCCTCATTGCCTGCGTCAGTAATGGGTCTGCGGGCAAACGATCACCCCTCATCACAGTCAAACGCTCCCTAAAACACTTCAGCGAGCAGGCCTTTCTACTCGACCTGGCCCGGGTATCCTGGAAAGATATTGACCTCATTCCATCAGTAGAGGATGCCTGGTTTTTCTTTAAAAGTGCTTTCCTCACCATCAAAAAATGTAGAACCAGGAACAGATATAGCCCTTGGTTCTCTCCAGACCTGACTGCCCTTGACCAGCACAAAAACATCCTGTGGCGTACTCCATTAGCATCGAATATCCCCCGAGATACAACTTTTCAGAGAAGTTAGAAACCAATATACACAGGCAGTTAGGAAAGCTAAGGATATCTTTTTCAAACAGAAATTTACATCCTGTAGCACAAACTCCAAAAAGTTCTGGGACACTGTAAAGTCCATGGAGAATAAGAGCACCTCCTCCCAGCTGCCCACTGCACTGAGGCTAGGAAACACAAAATCTATGATTATTGAGAATTTCAACGAGCATTTTTCTAAGGCTGGGCTTGGTTTCCACCTGGCTACCCCAGTCAACAGCTCTGCACCCCCCACAGCAACTTGCCCAAACCTCCCCCATTTCTCCTTCACCCAAATCCAGATAGCTCATGTTCTGAAAGAGCTGCAAAATCTGGACCCCTACAAATCAGCTGGGCTAGATAATCTGGACTCTCTCTTTCTAAAATGATGCGCCGCAATTGTTGCAACCCCTATTACTATCCTGTTCAACCTCTCTCTATGTTACAAACCTATATCTATCCTACCCTGCCTTTCTAAGGTCCTGGAAAGCCAAGTTAACAAACAGATCACCGACCATTTCGAATCCCACCGTACCTTCTCTGCTATGCAATCTGGTTACCAAGCTGGTTATGCGTGCACCTCAGCCACGCTCAAGGTCTTAAACGATATCATAATCGCCATCGACAAAAGACAATACTGTGCAGCCATATCCATCGACCTGGCCAAGGCTTTCGACTCTGTCAATCACAGCATTCTTATCGGCAGACTGAACAGCCTTGGTATCTCAAATGACTGTCTCGCCTGGTTCACCAACTATCTCCCTCACTCTCTTTAAGCATCAGCTGTCAGAGCAGCTTACAGATCATTGCACCTGTACGTAGCCCATCTGTAAATAGCACATCCAACTACCTCATCCCCATATTGTTATTTATTTTATTTATATATATATATATATATATTACCCCTTTAAACCACAATATCTCTACTTGCACATTCATCTTCTGCACATCTCACTCCAGTGTTTATTTACGAAATTGTCATTATTTCGCCACTACGGTCTATTTATTGCCTTACCTCCCTAATCTTACTTAATTTGCACACACTGTACATAGACTTTTGTATTGTGTTATTGACTGTACATTTGTTTACTCCATGTGTAACTATGTGTTGTTGTTTGTGTCACATTGCTTTGCTTTATCTTGGCCAGGTCGCAGTTGTAAATGAGAGCTTGTTCTCAACTGGCCGACCTGGTTGAGTAAAGGTGAAATAAAAAAATACTGTATGTGGGAATGTCTTATGTCCGTCCTACATGTAGTGTTGGTACATGGAATATTCCTCAACTGCATATATCATACATTTCTATTGTAAATAGAACTATTATGTTCAACAACTGGTGCTTACAATTTGTTCTCTATTGTCATAGATTTGGTGGGCACTGTCATCTGTGATCTTTGTGATGTGACTTTCTTTAAGCACGTACTGATGAAACTGTCACTTAATATTTTTTTCTTAAAATCTACAAACGCTCTACAGTCGTGGCCAAACGTTTTGAGAATGACACAAATATTAATTTCCACAAATTTGCTGCTTCAGTGTCTTTAGATATTTTGGCAGATATTACTGAAGTACAATTACAAGCAATTCATAAGTGTCAAAGGCTTTTATTGACAATTACATGAAGTTGATGCAAAGAGTCAATATTTGCAGTGTTGACCCTTCTTTTTTCAAGACCTCTGCAATCCACCCTGGCATGCTGTCAATTAACTTCTGGGCCATGTCCTGATTGATGGCAGCCCATTCTTGCATAATCAATGCTTGGAGTTTGTCAGAATTTGTGGGTTTTTGTTTGTCCACCAGCCTCTTGAGGATTGACCACACATTCTCAATGGGATTAAGGTCTGGGGAGTTTCCTGGCCATGGACCCAAAATATTGATGTTTTGTTCCCCGAGCCACTTAGTTATCACTTTTGCCTTATGGCAAGGTGCTCCATCATGCTGGAAAATACATTGTTCGTCACCAAACTGTTCCTGGACGGTTGGGGGAAGTTGCTCTCGGGGGGACATGTTGGTCCATTCTTTATTCATAGCTGTGTTCTTAGGCAAAATTATGAGTGAGCCCACTCCCTTGGCTGAGAAGCAACCACACACATGAATGGTCTCAGGATGCTTTACTGTTGACATGACACAGGACTGATAGTAGCGCTCACCTTGTCTTCTCCGGATAAGCTTTTTTCCGGATGACCCAAACAATCGGAAAGGGGATTCATCAGAGAAAATGACAGTACCCCGGTCTTCAGCAGTCCAATCCCTGTACCTTTTGCAGAATATCAGTCTGTCCCTAATGTTTTTCCTGGAGAGAAGTGGCTTCTTTGCTGCCCTTCTTGACACCAAGCCATCCTCCAAAAGTCTTTGCCTCACTGTGCGAGCAGATGCACTCACACCTGCCTGCTACCATTCCTGAGCAAGCTCTGTACTGGTGGTGCCCCTATCCCACAGCTGAATCAACTTTAGGAGACGGTCCTGGCGCTTGCTGGACTTTCTTGGGCGCCCTGAAGCCTTCTTCACAACAATTGAACCGCTCTCCTTGAAGTTCTTGATGATCCGATAAATGGTTGATTTAGGTGCAATCTTACTGGCAGCAATATCCTTGCCTGTGAAGTCCTTTTTGTGCAAAGCAATGATGATGGCACGTGTTTCATTGCAGGTATCCATGATTGACAGAGGAAGAACAATAATTCCAAGCACCATCCTCCTTTTAAAGCTTGCAGTCTGTTATTCGAACTCAATCAGCATGGCAGAGTGATCTCCAGCCTTGTCCTCGTCAACACTCACATCTGTGTTAACGAGAGAATCACTGACATGATGTCAGCTGGTCCTTTTGTGGCAGGGCTGAAATGCAGAGGAAATGTTTTTGGGGATTCAGTTCATTTGCATGGCAAAGAGGGACTTTGCAATTAATTGCAATTCATCTGATTACTCTTCATAACATTCTGGAGTATATGCAAATTGCCATCATACAAACTGAGCCAGCAGACTATGTGAAAATTAATATTTGTGTCATTTTCAAAACTTTTGGCCACGACTGTACATTTATTCACTCTGTGATAGGGTTGGATCCTATATGCTACTTTTATTGTCCTGTAAATGGTTCAGTGCCTATAATTTAGGCTGTGTGTGGAATGGGGCATACAGGAAATGACCTCTACTAATACATTACTACTAGATTATAGTGATATGGAAAACAGCATACAAATTTGGCTTGTGTATTAATTTGCCTATAACTAATCATAATTCCATTATTTTTACATAAACAAGAGAATACTTCAAAATGAGAAGATCCTGCCATGGAAAAGACGACTGGGCGGACATAAAGTGTAATGGAGGGGAAATAACTCCCACCATGCAGCAGGACACCTTCAGCTGTGTGGTCTTTGTAATGCAGGTTTGATAGTTATATTTTCAATAATGAATGGTTAGCTGTTATGTGACAATGAGGTCAAAAACTCTATTGCTCTGAACTTCCCCAACATCCCCTACCAAATTGATATGGAACCTTCAAAAACACATGGAGCAACTGTGAACAGAAATGGCTGAGGATTTACTAAAAATGTCTGGTAATGACATTTAATTCAAAGTTAATGTAAATTCTTTATTTTTATGTAGTTGTGTGGGACAGCCATATGTTCACATCATGCCTATGATTTCAGAGTTCAACAAAGCCAACAACTTCTTCATGTGTGCCACTGATAAAGAACCTGGATGTGGCCCAAAGACTGACTGGGTTAGTAACTTTATTTAACATGTTCATAATCTTTTGACAACAGTGACGGCATGTAAGACAATTGATGATATAACACAATGGATGGCTAATTTGTCATACTGCATTGATATTTGATATTATTTACAACGTGTTACACTTTGTTTTGTTTTGATTGAATGTTTGGCATGCCAACGGTGGTTCCATGTGCTGTGCCTAGGAATGAAGACAAAAGAACTCAACAGAGTAAAGAACACAAACTGGAAGTGCAGTCGGTTGTTGCTGAAAATGTATGCTATACCCCATCCACCCTGAAGAGGCTCTGAAATGTACATTAACCAGGGATAAAGAGAAAGTTAACACTGTGAAATGTTTCATACTTATTTGAAGTTAAGTGTCTGTTGACATGTTGGAAAAGATTAAAGGTCTACAATGTTTAATTTGTCAATATTTTATCTGTATTAATTGATTTACTGGCCACCATTACTGTGGTTACATGTTCAGTATATGTATTGACCAGCAAACCCACTGCGGCCTACCTCACCAGCTCACTCTCCATCCCTGCTTTGGACAATTAATAGCATGACTCTCGTACTTTGCCCTTTTCCTTTATGGTTGATATTAATGACGAAATGAGATATTATCTGTCTCTCTCCTATTGTTAAATACTGTGGATTTTTTTTTTTATAGGGAAAATACGTACTTAGAACTACCAATTATTGTAGATAAATATTAAAGAAAAGGGCAAACACAACACTGGACTGAACCCCCTAATTGTCAAACTAATAATAATGTACAACAATATAGAAGATACATGACTAGAGATTATGCAATATGGGTGTATATCCACTGCATGCTTCTTAGGTGTGTAATTGACATGACCAAGGAGCTATTGCAAATTTGAAACTATGAAAAATGTACGTTACACTGTATGATTTTACAGTACACAAACAAGAGTGTGCAATATAGAAGGGCAGTCATTAGGTCACATGACCAAGGAGCTATTGAAATTCTAAATGTTGAAAAATTCATGTAAAACCACGTGAGATGAAAATGGACAAACTAAAGGGTGTGCAATGTGTAGGCCCACTGAGTGGACATTCTGAACCTTGTTTAAAGTCACCAGGTCACATGACCAAGGAGCTATTGAAATTGTACTTTTTTTTGGTGTAAAACCATGTGAGATAAAAGTGGACAAACTAAAGGGTGTGCACTATGGAAGGGTAGACAGTGAACATTCTGAACCTTGTTTGAAGTCACTAGGTTACATGACCAAGGAGCTATTGAAATTCTACATTTTGAAAAAATATTTTAAATTCTTGTGAGATTGAAAATGGACAAACTAAAGGGTGTGCAATGTGCGTCTATGCCATCGGGTTAGCTACAACCAGTTTTGAAAGTGTTTGGAGTAATGGTTAAAAAGCTATTGAAATTTAAAAAATGTAATTTGTCACTATGTTGAAGGTCCCTAACTGCTGTTGATGGACGTGAGGAAAACTACAGGCGAATATCCCACCTGAAACTGTCTTTACCTCTGTGTTCCATGCCTCGTTTCATGAAGATAATCAGTCACCCATTCATATCTTAAGCACCTATATATGGTATTCGCAATGTATGGTAGCGTTTGCATGACTTGCAACTACTGGTAGAGATACTGACCTGGGTATCTTGGTTACTGCCCTGCCCAACGAGGGTGCCTGATCTGTGGGCTTCAGAAGAGGAACAGCTCCCTGCTTTAAGGGCCTGTTATAAACAAACCCCATCAAATGCTGCACAGACTGGCTGTGTTGTCTGAGAAGCAGCTTGCAACTGGACTGCATGGATCTGATGAGCAAACATGAAGGTGAGCCATTTAGAACTATAGGCTACTGCAGATGTGGTATTGAATGAGATACTATCACACTAGTTAGAAATATCTGGTGTGACAGGCCTTTATCACTGCCAGAAATTGTGAACAGACAAACTAGTATCCTTTGCAAATGAATGTTTTTTTTCTTGATTTGATCTTTTCTATTGCATTGACACATTTGTTCAATCATTCCCATGTAATTGGTTGTAGGACTTATATCGTGTTCGTGGGGTTTCCTTATCTCACGTTGACGTTTCACTACAGGCCTTATGGCTGCAGTAACTTTGTCTGTAAAATGCCCCTATTTTGACTAAACGTAATACTTGCAAGATAAGGTGGGATCTTTTTTTGTCGCTGAAATGGATTATGCGACATTGCGGTGGCAACGCTTTTGTGCGGATTTGTTCATATAAAAACCATCACGCGATGTTTCATGTTACTACTTGGAAAAACATGCAGCGTTTATAGACAGATGGAATACTTTATAACTTATTTCGTGACTTAATGTATGGTGGTTAGGTGCACGGCGATGAGCTTCATGCACATTTCCACTAAATTGTCGAGGGTGGGCTATTTGAATTATGCTGGTGACATCGGTGCTTGGCTACCAATAATAAATAGAAGTGATCTGGCGTTTATCTAGCCGGCTGATGGCGATATTGAGTCATTTAATTTGATTGTCCAAGTGAATGCATGCAGATGGCTATACACTTTTATCCGCTGTGGATCGGTTCGTGAATAAACAGTCTTCATTCAGGCCCCAAAGACATATATTTCCTCCTAAATTCTATTGAATGAAAAGGCGGAAAAATACTGAAAATATGACTACTTGGTGATACAACATTTTCCACCAGCATGTGGAAAATGCCTAGTCCCGGATATTACGTTCAGTCAATCAGGTTGCTGAAGTCTGTTGTTTACCCCTGGCTGAACTAGGGAAGCATTAGCCATAGCATGGTGATGGAAAATGGTGCTTTATAAAGAATGTATGCATATTTCCCTTTTTTTAAATATATTTTTATCTTCTCGCCATTAAATCGAGTTAAGGAGGTAATCGTCATCTTTGCAGCCTGAATAGAGAATGGTTTATGTACAAACCGGTCCACAGGGGAAACTAGTGTATAGCTCATATGCATGCATTCCCTTTGCACAGTAAGATAAGACAACTTAATATCGCTATCTGCCAGCCTTTTTGTCCATATCAGTTTTTGTGACAAAACCATTGGTAGAGTTGAAAATGTGATGGAACTCAATTTAACTTAGATTTTTTTATTGCATACATGGGAACTTAACCACAAAAGTGTGCATGTATTTATTTATTTATTATAATTTTTTTTGTAATTATTATAATAAAATAAAAATGCTCTCTTACTGCACCTGGTATTCCCATGTGGTCATCGTACCCGTACTAACATGTTTTTTTTAACCTGTTTTCTCCCTGAATTTGATACCTTGGCTCATCTCTGCAACTCCTCAATGGGCTCGGGAGAGGTGAACGTCGAGCCATGTGTCTGTCGAAACATGACCCACCTGGTCGCCTACTTCTTATCACACTGCTCGCTTGATCAGGATGTCAGCCAAACCAATGTGTCAGAGGAAACACAGTTCAACTGACGACCGGAGTCAGCTTGTAGGCGCCGGCCCTGTCACAAGGAGTCACTAGAGCATGATGAGCAAACAAAACCCCCACCGGTCAAACCATTCACTACCCCGGACGGTACACCCCGGACGGTACTGGGCCAATTGTTTGCAGACCAATGGGGCTCCCGGTCACAGCCGGGTTGTGCGGTGCAGTGCTTTTGACCACTGCGCCACCCAGGACCAAAAGTTTTTTTTTAAATGTATACTGCATTATCACTCACGGCCTTTTATACACAACAAGTCAGTGTTGGTGAACACACCTCTGGAGGGAACATTTGCATATCGTTTTTATACAGATTTTAGAATATTCACATGAAAATCTCTTTCGCCAGTTGGATGGAAACCTAGGTATTGTAATCAATTAATCATTCACTTGTATCTTTGCTTCCACCAGGTAAAAGCTAAACTATGTGGCTGCCTGTTGGCTCTGGGTCTTGGAGTAGGCCTCTCCCAGTACCTGTCTAAAAGTCACACAAAGCATCACATCCAGCAGGGCAGGTCAACCATAGTCCACCTGTTTGAGTGGCGCTGGAATGACATAGCTGAAGAGTGTGAGCGATATCTGGGACCCAATGGATTTGATGGAGTGCAGGTAGGCTCATGTGTTTTTCTACCAGGCAACAGTACAGTCAAATCACATTGTATTTCTGTTGGAAGACCGCTTCTACTTTTAACTTCTTGCATCGAGCCATCCTGGATCCGGTATCGTGACTACAGCCTCAAGCTCATTACCATAACGCAACGTTAACTATTCATGAAAATCGCAAATGAAATTAAATGAATCTATTTGCTCTCAAGCTTAGCCTTTTGTTAACAACACTGTCATCTCAGATTTTCAAAATATGCTTCTCAACCATTGCAAAACAAGCATTTGTGTAACAGTATTGATGGCTAACGTACCATTTAGCGTTAGCATGCAACATTTTCCACAAAAACCATAAAAGCATTCAAATAAAATCATTTACCTTTGAAGAACTTCAGATGTTTTCAATGAGGAGACTCTGTTAGATAGCAAATGTTCCATTTTTACAAAAAATATTATTTGTGTCGACTAATCGCTCCGTTTAGTCCATCACGTTTGGTTAAGGGGGAAAAAAAGTCAACTTTTTTTCAAAATTAACTCCATAATATCGACAGAAACATGGCAAACGATGTTTAGAATCAATCCTCAAGGTGTTTTTCACATATCTATCAACGATAAAATCCATCGTGGCAGTTTACTTTCAATTCTGAAGAAATGGAACGCGCATGGACATACAGATTACGCACACAGGACACCGGGCGGGACACCAGGTAAATGTAGTCTCTTATGGTCAATCTTCCAATGATATGCCTACAAACACGTCACAATGCTGCAGACACCTCGGGGAATAGACAGAGAGCGCAGGCTCATTCCTGGCGCATTCACAGCCATATAAGGAGACATTGGAACACAGCGCCTTCAGAATCTGGGGCATTTCCTGTATGAAACTTCATCTTGGTTTCGCCTGTTGCATTAGTTCTGGGGCACGCACAGATAATATCTTTGCAGTTTTGGAGACGTCAGAGTTGTCTTTCCAAGGCTGTCAATTCCATGCATAGTCGAGCATCTTTTCGTGACAAAATATTGCGCTTAAAACGGGCACATCTTTTTATCCAATAACGACACAGCGCCCCCATAGGTTCAAGAGGTTAAAGTCTATTACACCATTTAGGTATAAGATCTGATGACCCAGCCTCTACTGTTAACACTACTGATAATATAGATAATATGTACATACAGTATAGATGCACTTCAATGGAGGCTGCTGAGGGGAGGACTGCTCATAATAATGGCTGGAATGGAGTCAATGGAATAGCATCAACCACTTGTGTTTGGTACCATTCCATTAACTCCATTCCAAACATTATGATAAGCCGTCCTCCCTTCAGTTGCCTCCACCACTGGAATGGAATAAATGGAACAGTATCGAACACATCAAACATGGAAACCACGTTTGACTCCGTTCCATTTATTCCATTCCAGCCATTAGTGAGCCCGCCTCCCAATAGCTCCTCTCACTAGCCTCCACTGATGCACATGCACAGTAGGTATTCCTCATAGAAACTGACTGATAAGTGATACATTTTACAGACTATATTCTTCATAGAAATGTCTTGTACTAGATCTCCCCTCCCAGTGAGAACGTGGTGGTGACTAAACCATGGAGACCGTGGTGGGAGAGGTACCAGCCAGTCAGCTACAACCTCTGTTCCCGCTCTGGAACCCAACAGGAGCTCCGAGACATGGTCTGCAGGTGCAACAATGTCGGGGTAATGATGATGGAACAGGATTCCTTTGAATTCGTTTATAGAAGGAAAAATGGACATGGTTATATACATTTTGAGAAAGATGTCTTGGCTCAATCATTTTTCATCTCATTTGTTATCATCTCATTGGTTATGCAATGGGTTATTGCATAATGGGTTATTGCTTGAGGAGACATAATTTAACTCATTTGTACGAGAGGGATGTACCAAATTTCTGTTTTAATTGTTAAGGAAGGAACAGGACTGCCTACAGATACTGCATGCGTTTTGACCTCATTGTGTAAATATATTTGAATAGTGTGAACGAGAGCCTTAAATTAAGACACAACATGTAGTATTCACACCCTCTGACTTTTTCCACATTTTGTTGTGTTACAGCCTGAATTTAAAATGGATTATATTGAGATTTTGTGTCACTAACCTACACACAATACCCCATAATGTCAAAATTGGATTGTTTTTAGATTTTCTTTTACAAATTAGTTAAAAATAAAAAGCAGAAATTAGTCAATAAGTATTCAACCCATTTGTTAAGGCAAGCCTAAAAATTTGCTTAACAAGTAAAGTAAGTTGCAAATAATATCAACAGAAACATGTCAAATGTTTTTTATAATCAATCCTCAAGGTGTTTTTCAAATATCTATTCGATAATATATCAACCGGGACAGTTGGCTTTTCACTAGGACCGGAAGGAAAAATAGCTTCCTCTCTGTTTTGCGCAAAAATCACACTGAGAGCCAACAACTGACCACTTACGCAATGTGGACGTTTACGCTCATTCTTCAAAATAAAGGCCTGAAACTACGTCTAAAGGCTGTAGACACCTTAGGGGAGCCACAGAAAAAGGAATCTGGTTGGTATCCCTTTCAATGGTCAATAGGGATGCATAGGAACACAGAGGTTTCAAAATAATAGTCACTTCCTGATTGGATTTTTCTCAGGCTTTCAAATCAAATCAAATTTTATTTGTCACATACACATGGTTAGCAGATGTTAATGCGAGTGTAGCAAAATGCTTGTGCTTCTAGTTCCGACAATGCAGTAATAACCAACAAGTAATTTAACTAACAATTCCAAAACTACTGTCTTATACACAGTGTAAGGCGATAAAGAATATGTACATAAGGATATATGAATGAGTGATGGTACAGAGCAGCATAGGCAAGATACAGTAGATGGTATCGAGTACAGTATATACATATGAGATGAGTATGTAAACAAAGTGGCATAGTTAAAGTGGCTAGTGATACATGTATTACATAAGGATGCAGTCGATGATATAGAGTACAGTATATACGTATGCATATGAGATGAATAATGTAGGGTAAGTAACATTATATAAGGTAGCATTGTTTAAAGTGGCTAGTGATATATTTACATCATTTCCATCAATTCCCATTATTAAAGTGGCTGGAGTTGAGTCAGTGTCAATGTCAGTGTGTTGGCAGCAGCCACTCAATGTTAGTGGTGGCTGTTTAACAGTCTGATGGCCTTGAGATAGAAGCTGTTTTTCAGTATCTCGGTCCCAGATTTGATGCACCTGTACTGACCTCGCCTTCTGGATGATAGCGGGGTGAACAGGCAGTGGCTCGGGTGGTTGATGTCCTTGATGATCTTTATGGCCTTCCTGTGAAATCAGGTGGTGTAGGTGTCCTGGAGGGCAGGTAGTTTGCCCCCGGTGATGCGTTGTGTAGACCTCATTACCCTCTGGAGAGCCTTACAGTTGTGGGCGGAGCAGTTGCGTACCAGGCGGTGATACAGCCCGCCAGGATGTGCATCTGTAGAAGTTTGTGAGTGCTTTTGGTGACAAGCCAAATTTCTTCAGCCTCCTGAGGTTGAAGAGGCGCTGCTGCGCCTTCTTCACGATGCTGTCTGTACGAGGAACTTAAAACTTACTACCCTCTCCACTACTGTTCCATCGATGTGGATTGGAGGGTGTTCCCTCTGCTGTTTCCTGAAGTCCACAATCATCTCCTTAGTTTTGTTGACGTTGATTGTGAGGTTATTTTCCTGACACCACACTCCGAGGGCCCTCACCTCCTCCCTGTAGGCCGTCTCGTCGTCGTTGTTGGTAATCAAGCCTACCACTTTTGTGTCGTCCGCAAACTTGATGATTGAGTTGGAGGCGTGCGTGGCTACGCAGTCGTGGGTGAACAGGGAGTACAGGAGAGTGCTCAGAACGCCCCCTTGTGGGGCCCCAGTGTTGAGGATCAGTGGGGTGGAGATGTTGTTGCCTACCCTCACCACCTGGGGGGTGGCCAGTACCCAGTTGCACAGGGTGAGGGTAGAGACCCAGGGTCTCCAGCTTGATGACGAGCTTGGAGGGTACTATGGTGTTGAATGCCGAGCTGTAGTCGATGAACAGCATTCTCACATAGGTATTCCTCTTGTCCAGATGGGTTAGGGCAGTGTGCAGTGTGGTTGAGATTGCATCGTCTGTGGACCTATTTGGGCGGTAAGCAAATTGGAGTGGGTCTAGGGTGTCAGGTAGGGTGGAGGTGACATGGTATTTGACTAGTCTCTCAAAGCACTTCATGATGACGGAATTGAGTGCTACGGGGCGGTAGTCGTTTAGCTCAGTTACCTTAGCTTTCTTGGGAACAGGAACAATGGTGGCCCTCTTGAAGCATGTGGGAACAGCAGACTGGTATAGGGATTGATTGAATATGTCCGTAAACACACCAGCCAGCTGGTCTGCGCATGCTCTGAGGGCGCGGCTGGGGATGCTGTCTGGGCCTGCAGCCTTGCGAGGGTTAACACGTTTAAATGTCTTACTCACCTCGGCTGCAGTGAAGGAGAGTCCGCATGTTTTTGTTGCAGGCCGTGTCAGTGGCACTGTATTGTCCTCAAAGCGGGCAAAAAAGTTATTTAGTCTGCCTGGGAGCAAGACATCCTGGTCCGTGACTGGGCTGGATTTCTTCTTGTAGTCCGTGATTGACTGTAGACCCTGCAATATCAGTTATGTTATACTCACAGACAATATTTTTACAGTTTTGGAAACTTTAGAGTGTTTTCTATCCTAAGCTGTCAATTATATGCATATTCTAGCATCTGGTCCTGAGAAATAGGCCGTTTACTTTGGGAACGTTATTTTTCCAAAAAAAAAAATTGTGCCCTCTAGCTTCAAGAGGTTGTGATAAGAGAGAACTGAGGATGGATCAACAAAATTATAGTTACTCCACAATACTAACTAAATGAAGGAGTGATACAAAGGAAGCCTGTACAGAATTTAAAAAATCCAAAACTTCAATCTTTTTTGCAAAAGGCACTAAAGTAAAACAGCAAAAAATGTGACAAAGAAATCAACTTTATCCTCAATACAAAGAGTTATGTTTGGGGCAAATCCAACACATCACTGAGTACCATTCTTCATATTTTCAAGTTTGGTTGGGGCTGCATCATTTTATGTGTATGCTCTTCATTAGCAAGGAATAGGGAGGTTTTTTTCGGATAAAAAGAAACCGAATAGAGCTAAGAACAGGCAAAATCCTAGAGGAAAACCTGGTTTTGTGTGCTTTCAACAGACACTAGAAGACAAATTCACCTTTCAGCGGGACAATAACCTTAAACACAAGGCCGTATACAGTTGAAGTCAGAAGTTTACATACACCTTAGCCAAATACATTTAAACTCAGTTTTTCACAATTCCTGACATTTAATCCTAGTAAAAATGCCATGTCTTAGGTCAGTTAGGATCACCACTTTATTTTAAGAATGTGAAATGTTAGAGTAATAGTAGAGAGAGTGATTTATTTCAGCTTTTATTTATTTCATTACATTACCAGTGGGTCAGAACTTTACATACACACAATTAGTATTTGGTACCATTGCCTTTAAATTGTTTAACTTGGGTCAAACATTTCGGTAGCCTTCCACAAGCTTCCCACAATACGTTGGGTGAATTTTGGCCCATTCCTCCTGACAGAGCTGGTGTAACTGAGTCTGGTGTGTTGGCCTCCAGTTCTGCACACACATTTTCTATAGGATTGAGGCCAGGGCTTTGTGATGGCCACCCCAATACTTTGACTTTGTTGTCTTTAAGCCATTTTGCCACAACTTTGGAAGTATGCTTGGGGTCATTGTCCATTTGGAAGACCCATTTGCAACCAAGCTTTAACTTCCTGACTGATGTCTTGAGATGTTGCTTCAATATATCCACATAGTTTTCCTACCTCATGATGCCATCTACTTTGTGAAGTGCACCAGTCCCCCCTGCAGCAAAGCACCCCCTCGACATGAGGGGGTGCTTCACAATTGGGATGGTGTTCTTCAGCTTGCAAGCCTCTCCCTTTTTCCGCCAAACATAATAAAGGTCATTATGTCCAAACAGTTCTATTTTTGTTTCATCAGACCAGAGGACATTTCTCCAAAAAGTACGATGTGCAGCTGCAAAAACCGCAGTCTGGCTTTTTTTAATGGTGGTTTTGGAGCATTGGCTTCTTCCTTGCTAATCAGCGTTTCAGGTTATGTCGATATAGGACTCGTTTTTATGTACTTTTCGCACCTAAGTACGTTCATCCCTAGGAGGCAGAACGTGTCTCCTTCCTGAGTGGTATGACGGCTGCGTGGTCCCATGGTGTTTAAACTGGCTTACTATTGTTTGTACAGATGAACATGGTATCTTTAGGCATTTGGAAATTGGATGAACCAGACTTGTGGAGGTCTACAATTTTTTTTTCTGAAGTCTTGGCTGATTTCTTTTAATTTTCCCATGATGTCAAGCAAAGATGCACCGAGTTTGAAGGTAGGCCTTGAAATACATCCAATTGACTCAAATGTTGTCAATTAGCCTATCAGAAGCTTCTAAAGCCATGACATCATTTTCTAGAATTTTCCAAGCTGTTTAAAGGCACAGTCAACTTCGGTCCCACTGGAATTGTGATACAGTGAATTATAAGTGAAATATTCTGTCTGTAAACAATTGTTGAAGAAATTACTTGTGTCATGTCCTAACCAACTTGCCTACTTGCCAACTTGAAACTATAGTTGGTTAACAAGAAATTTGTGGAGTGGTTGAAAAACGAGTTTTAATGACTCCAACCTAAGTGTATGTAAACTTCCAACTTCAACTAAATACACTGGAGTTGCTTACTAAAACGTCATTAATTTTTCCTGAGTTGTATAGTTACAGTTTTGATTGAAATCGGCTTGAAAATATATGGCAAGACTTGGAAATGACTGCCTAGCAATGATCAACAACCAACTTGACAGTGCTTGAATAATTTGAAAAAATTGTGTGGAAATGATTTACCCAGACTTACCCAGAAAGACTGACAGCTATAATCGCTGCCAAAGGTTATTTAAACATGTATAGACTCCGGGGGTGTGAATACTTATGTAAATCAGCTATTTATGTATATTCATTTTTCCAAACATTTGCAAAAATGTCTAAAACATGTTTTCACTCCGTCATTATGGGGTATTCTGTGTTGCTGGGTGAGAATGCAAATGCAACAATTTCAATGATTTTATTGAGTTACAGTTCATAAAAGGAAATAATATATTAAAGGAAATAATAATATATATAATATATTCATTAGGCCCTAATCTATAGATTTCACATGACTGGGAATACTGATATGCATCTGTTGGCAACAGATACCAGAAAACCAGTTAGTATCAGGTGTGACCACCATTTGTCTCATGCAGCGTGACACATCTCCTTTCGCATAGAGTTGATCAGGCTGTTGATTGTGGCCTGTGGAATGTTGTCCCGATCCTCTCCAATGGCCGTGCGAAGTTGCTGGATATTGGCAGGAACTGGAATACAGGTAAATCCAAAGCCTCCAAAACGGGTGACATTTCTGGTGAGTATGAAGACCATGGAAGAACTGGGACATTTTTAGCTTCCAGGAATTGTGTACAAATCCTTGTGACATGGTGAAAAATTAGGTGACGGCGTTGAATGAATGGCACGACATTGGACCTCAGGATCTCATCACGTTATCTCTGTGCATTCAAATTGCCATCGATAAAACACAATTGTGTTCTTTGTCCCTAGCTTATGCCTGCCCATATCCAGGGTTGGGTGGGTTACTTTCTAAATGTAATCTGTTAGTTACTAGTTACCTGTCCACAATTAGAATCAGTAATGTAACCTTTGGATTACCCAAACTCATTAATGTAATCTGATTACATTCAGTAACTTTTAGATTACTTTCCCCTTAAGAGGCAAGAAGACAAGAAGAAGACAAAAATGTATGTCACCAATTAAACAACATCTATTGCAGGATAGATTCATGTTAAAGTTTACATAGTTGGCCATAAATGGATGTTACATTTTACTTTATGGGTTGGTTATGTAGGCTTCTTCTAACCCATCGCTTTGTACTTCATATAATAATACGATTCAATTATATCTTAAAAACCAAAGTCTTTCAGAATTCCAGTCATTCCAATAAATGTTGTACCCCTTGATCTTCAAAAATAGGACTTGGAAATATGGAAGTATACATTAGCCAAATTGTTTTACCTGAGCATAACCCCAGAGCGAAGGACTTATTAGCCAGGCTTACTCTGTTTATGATTTTGTCGTTATGGAGGACTGATTGGGCTCATCGATTTGAGTTGAAAAATAATTGTTGTGCTCATGGAATGGCATGCTTTGAGCACAACTGCAAAGGGCTATTTACATGTTAAAAATTAATGCCATATACTGCATTTGCTATAGGCTTATTGTTTACCTTTTTGTTGGTGATACTTTGATATCTTGATAATGCACCTATTTAAAGGGCACATTTACAGATGAAGCATTAACAAAACGGTCGACCCGCCTCTGTTTTGGTAAAACGCTGAGGAATGGGCCTGGAGAAATGTAACCACTCTCAGATGAATAGACAGAGCTATGGATGCAAGGACTGACCTTCCATTATATCAAAATTATGGTTTTTATTTTTTTATTTTACCTTTATTTAACCAGGCAAGTCAGTTAAGAACACATTCTTATTTTCAATGACAGTGGGTTAACTGCCTGTTCAGGGGCAGAACGACAGATTGTACCTTGTACCTTGTCAGCTCGGTGGTTTGAACTCGCAATCTTCCGGTTACTAGTCCTACCCTGCTGGGCTACCCTGCTGCCTGCTAATCTTCCGGTTACTAGTCCTACCCTGCTGTTATGAGGGCTACCCTGCTGCCCTCATAACCAAGTTATGAGGCTATACATGGTTTGTTTACATTTACAATGTTTACAAACGTGTAATATATATATATATTTGTGCAATATACAAACATGTGTTTTTTATATATATATATATATATATACAGTACCATTCAAAAGTTTGGACACACCTACTCATTCAAGGATTTTTCTTTATTTGTGCTATATTCTACATTGTAGAATAATAGTGAAGACATCAAAACTATGAAATAGCACATTTGGAATCATGTAGTAACCAAAAAAGTGTTAAACAAATCAAAATATATTTTAGATTCTTCAAAGTAGCCAAATGATAGTCCCACTAAGCGCAAACCAAATGGGATGGCGGTTAGAATGCTGTGGTAGCCATGCTGGTTAAGAGTGCCTTGAGTTCTAAATAAATCACTGGCAGTGTCACCAGCAAAGCACCATCACACCACTACCTCCATGCTTCACGGTTGGAACCACACATGCAGAGATCATTTGTTCACCTATTCTCGGTCTCACAAAGACACGGTGGTTGGAACCAAGTCTCCTCTGAACAGTTGATGTTGAGATGAGTCTGTTACTTGAACTCTCTGAAGAATTTATTTGGGCTGCAATCAGAGGTGCAGTTAACTCTAATGAACTTATCCTCTGCAGCAGAGGTAAGTCTGGCTCTTCCTTTCCTGTGGCGGTCCTCATGAGAGCCAGTTTCATCGTAGTGCTTGATGGTTTTTGCGACTGCACCGGATTGACTGACCTTCATGTCTTCAAGTAATGATGGACTGTCATTTCGCTTTGCTTATTTTAGCTGTTCTTGCCCTAATATGGACTTGGTCTTTTACCAAATAGGGATATCTTCTGTATACCACCTCTACCTTGTCACAACACAACTGATTAGCTCAAACGCATTAAGAATTAAAGAAATTTCACAAATGGACTTTTATCAAGGCACACCTGTTTATTGAAATGCATTCTAGGTGACTACCTCATGACGCTAGATTGAGAGAATGCCAAGAGTGTGCAAAGCTGTCATCAAAGCAAAGGATGGCTACTTTGCAGAATCTCAAATATAAAATATATTTGAATGTGTTTAGATGTCTTCGCTATTGTTCACAATGTACAAAATAGTACAAATAAAGAAAAACCCTGGTATGAGTAGGTATGTCCAAACTTTTGACTGGTACTGTGTATATATATAATTTATCATTCCAAAAATGGATGCAGCAACTACAGATGGCCCCTTTTTAAGTATATCAAAAGTGTGAGTTTGAGCATGTGTCCATTACGTCTATGGATGTATTTGTTTAATCAGCATGAATTAGATTGCGTAATAAAAGCCCTACTTTTATTTTGTAGTCTGGGATCCGCATATCTGCAGCTGTTGCAAGAGCACATTTTTTCAACGGCTATCCACTGGTTTCAAAAACAATGATTTATAGGCATTTTACATTTCTTGAATTCAACCATTACTGGGTTTAAATACACATTTACATTTATGAACAGCCATCCACAACAACCACAATCGGTAAGGCGCATATCATAACCCCACCGCCACCATGGGGCACTCTGTTCACAACGTTGACATCAGCACACCGCTCGCCCACACAACGCCATACACACTGTCTGCCATCTGCCCGGTACAGTTGAAACCGGAATTCATCCAGCATGCCAGTGGCACTGACGTTGATTACGAAGCAGAACTGCAGTCAGGTCAAGACCCTGGTGAGGATGACGAGTATGCTGAGTATTTATGTGTCGAAATTCTTCGGTTGTGCAAACCCACAGTTTCATCAGCTGGTCTCAGATGATCCCGCAGGTGAAGAAGCTGGATGTGGAGGTCCTAGGCTGGCTTGGTTGCATGTAGTCTGCGTTTGTGAGGCCGGTTGAGCGTACTGCCAAATTCTCTAAAGCAACATCGGAGGTGGCTTATGGTAGAGAAATTAACAATACATTATCTGGCAACAGCTCTGGTGGACATTCCTGCAGTCAACATTTTTCCTTTCCTGCAGTCAACCAATTGTACGCTCCCTCAAAACGCAAGATGTCTGTGGGATTGTGTTGTGTGGCAGAAGGTGCATCTGTTATAGTGATCATGCTGTTTTATCAGCTTCTTGATATGCCACACTTGTCAGGTGGATGGATTATCTTGGAAAATGAGAAATTCTCACTAAAAGGAATCTAAACCAAATTTGTGCATTTTGTGCATATGGAACATTTCTGCAATCTTATTTCAGCTCATGAAACATGGGACCGACACTTTACATGTTTCTATTTTTGTTCAGTATATTTAATCCATTTTGAATACAGACTAACACAAGAAAATGTGGATTACGTCATTGGGTGTGGAATACTGAAGGCACTGTATAAGATATGAATCATATTTAAATATAAAGTTCTGGTGTGAATTTCAGGTATGCATGTGGATGTGAACACTTGCAGGTGGGAGCACGGCTGCACTGTACTAAATGCCTTTAGGTCTCTCATTGTAGGTCCATTAAAATAGCATGAACCACAGCCATGAATGGATGTGATATCCGTTTGAATAGTGAAAAACATTTGTGCGTCAGTATTCGTGTAGTTATGAACACATCTCCCTCTGCAGGTGAAGATCTATGCAGACGTGGTCATTAATCACATGTGTATGTCTGGCGCGGGCGAGGGGGAGGGCAGACACCGTTCGACCTGTGGCTCATACTTCAATGCCAGCGAGAGGGAGTTCCCATCTGTGCCCTACTCCGCTTCCCACTTCAACGATGACAAATGCACCACCAGCAGCAGAAATATTGAGACTTACCAGGACATCTATCAGGTATTATTTCAGAGAGAAAATAAGAAGCATAACTCCTTGTAAATACCACTAGACACTGATGGAGACGTATTGTGTTCTCTCTCTCTCTCTCTCTCTCTCTGCAAACCTCTTTAAAAAAAAATAATGTGATGTAATATAAACCCAGAGATCATACACTGTATTGCTTTGGCATTTCAACCCACCAGGTGCGTAACTGTCGTCTGCTAGGTCTTCTGGATCTGGCGCAGGACAAGGAGCATGTGAGGGAGAGGATAGTGGACTACATGAACAGACTGGTGGATATGGGTATAGCAGGTTTCAGGGTGGACGCAGGTAAACACATGTGGCCTGAGGACCTGAAGAACATCTACAGCAGACTTCACAACCTCAACACCACCTGGTTCACACAGGGATCCAGACCACTCATTTACCAAGAGGTGGGAATGAGAAATGTCCATATGTTGACTTATTGTTGTCACGTTCTGTCCTTAGTTCCTTTGTTTTGTCTTTTGTTTTAGTTTGGTCAGGGCGTGAGTTGGGTGGGTTGTCTATGTTAGTTTGTCTATGATTTTCTATTTCTGTGTGTGGCCTGGTATGGTTCTCAATCAGAGGCAGCTGTCAATTGTTGTTCCTGATTGAGAACCATATTTAGGCAGCCTGTTTTCCATTGTGTTTTGTGGGTGGTTGTTTTCAGTCTTTGTGTGTCTGCACCAGTCAGAACTGTTTCGGTTGTTTCTTTGTTGTTTGTTATTCAGTGTTCAGTTTTTTCATGAATTAAGATGAACATTTACCACGCTGCGCTTTGGTCCTCACCTTCCTCCACCGACGACAGCCGTTACAGTTGTACTTGTATTATGTATTTAAGTAGGCTATGTATTCTGTTGTTTTGGCCTGAATGGGATCAATTTTGATTGCTTCCAATATGTTTTATGTACTGTGATTTGTCCAACATGCAGGCTAATCTAGCAAATATTTTATATATATATATATACATATACATACATACATACTTTTTGTCATGCGTTTCCTGTAAGTGTCAATTAAACATTTAATGCTGCAGATTTAGGAATTTATCGATCAGCTTCCGACACTGAAGCTGTAGGTCTACTGGGGGCACCATGTTTACTTTGTGGGATTTAGCAAAAACACTACATATCCAACAGCAACACATTCCATTTTCTCTTCAAGGTTATCGACCTCGGTGGCGAGCCGATAAAAGCGACAGAATACTCTGGACTGGGCCTTGTCACAGAGTTCAAGTATGGTACTATGCTGGGTTCTGTCATCCGCAAGTGGAACCAAGGGAAACTCTCTGACCTCAAGTATGATCTAGCATGCCTCCTAAATGGCACCATATTCGCTATATAGTGCCCTATGTTCGTTCCCTGCTGGTCAAATCTAGTGTATTATGAATGGAATATGGTACCATTTGGGGGGGAAACACATTACAACATATTGCCATGGTCTAAGTATATAAATATGGCAGATTGTATATCAGCAAATTCTCAAATATATGTTGAACCCTCAGCATTAATGACTAAAGTATATTGTCTAGGTTACTACGTAACCCTGGTTTTCTGATGGAGAGAACAAAACATCACTGATGATTACCAGCTTGTGATACTGTGAGAATTCAGACTATTCTGAGGTGAAAATTAGCTCCTAGTCTGTTGTTTCAGGACGTGTGGTGAGAGCTGGGATCTGCTGCCCTCAGGCGAGGCATTGGTGTTTGTGGATAACCATGACAACCAGAGAGGGCACGGTGCAGGAGGGGCCTCCATCCTCACCTTCTGGGAGCCCAGGTTGGGACAAATACTGTAGAATCTGATTATAGATGTTGTATAAGTATAGACAAATTATTTCTATCATATATCCTCAGAATGTATAAAATGGCCGTGGCTTTCATGCTGGCCCATCCCTATGGAGTTACGAGAGTGATGTCAAGCTACCGGTGGGATCAACATGTTGTGGATGGGAAGGTATGCTTTTGACAGTCTAAAACTATATAAAGAAAGGTTCTGGTGACTTAAACTGTTAAACCGCAACACTTTAGATCTTAAACCTCTCACATTGTGTATGACTATGGTCAATGTGACCGCTCGCCTCACGGTTGGGCTGTTCGTCTTGCTGCCTGTCTGTCTGTCAGGACCAGAATGATTGGATAGGTCCTCCCAGCTTCCCTGACGGCTCCACCAAGCCTGTCCCCATACAGCCAGACGGCAGCTGTGGGGAGGGCTGGGTGTGTGAACACAGATGGCCCACAATCAGGTGACAGTTTACACCTCCAGATCTCAGTCAGTCAATCATGTTGAATAGTATTGTGTTGACCTACTGTAAAGGGTAACACTTTATTTGAAGGGTACTTTAACAAGGACTTCATAACACGTTCGTAAGCAATGTGTAAAGCATTCTTTAAAAAGTGTGTAAGCGTCTCAAAAGTGTGGAGGTTGACATAAGCATCTTATGAAAGTGTTATAGGAAGTTTTAATGTAGGTCCCCTTCGAACAAAGCGTTGTCCATCCAGTAATGTGAGTATTTTGGCCTGGTCAATGTACAGTTATTTTGTATGTGTGCTTGATGGTGATTATTATTTTGCTGAACTGCTCTCTCTCTCTCTTTGTAGAAATATGGTGATGTTCCGTAATGTTGTCGATGGAGAGCCCTTGTCTAACTGGTGGGACAATGGGGGTAACCAGATAGCTTTTGGACGAGGCAACCAAGGCTTCATAGTTATCAACAATGATAACTGGTACGTTTCACCTTATGGAAGAAGTTGTAGATAACACATTAGCATATATTTAAATGAATGCCATTAATTATTTTGTTAGAGGACATTTTGATGGTCCATTTTTGATCGGAAGAGAAGCACTGTTTGACGGAATTGACAAATACTAATAAGATGATCTCTGAATGGGTAAGGATATCAATTCCATAACCTAGTAGTCATCCTACAGTACTTGTTTGTAACACTTTGAGCTATATCCTATTATTCAGTTCCCTGGATGTGACGCTGTACACCGGCCTTCATAGAGGAACCTACTGTGATGTCATCTCCGGTCAGAGGTCAGGGGGGCGTTGCTCGGGGAAACAGGTGACCGTTGGAGGGGACGGGAGAGCACACTTCACCATCAGCGCCTCTGACCCGGACCCTGTCATAGCCATTCACACGCACTCTAAGCTAGAGTAGGAGCTAATAACACTGCACTTTATACCACACTGTGATATTATAGTTTGTGTATCATTACTGTATTTCAAGTGGTCTTTCTATCGAGGTTTGGAAAGATGATGATTAAGAAATAAGGCACGAAGGGGTGTAGTATATGGCCAACATGTGGTATATTGGCCGTATACCACAAACCCCCAAGATGCCTTATTGCTATTGTAAACTGGTTACCAATGTAATTAGAGCAGTAAAAATACAATGTTGTCATACCCGTGGTATACGGTCTGATATACCACGGCTGTCAGCCAATCAGTATTCAAGGCTCGAACCGCCTAGATTATACTACAGTGGTGTACTGAGATACAGAAATGTCATGTGTTATTATGGCTCATATCAATTTGGGTCGTGAAATGCAAACAGCAGCTGTGTAAAAACATCAAATGTTCATTTCATGTCAGATGTGATCATGCACTATAGATTCTGCATAACTCTTCATATGTAGCGCTAATATACATACATTTACATTCATTATATACTGAATGTGTATGTGTTCTCATTTGTCAAATACAATTAAATGTCCAGTTGGAAATATATCAAGTTCTGTTTTTATTTTTACTGACAACTGTCATGTAGTTTTTCTAAAGCTACCTGGCCATGGCACAATGATGACAACCAGTTTTACAACCCCTCCTAATAGTGCTGATGTGGCTTCACATAGTGTGTAAAGAGAACCCAGCCAACTCTAGAGAGTACTCTTGTAATCAGTTTAACCAGACTTTCCTGGAGCAAATCTGTCAATTCCAAGGTGTGCTTATTCATTATCCAACGAGTGATGGTTTTACTATGCATATTTTATGGCTTTAAACCCTGCAAGTTTCATGAAGTTGTCCAAATGAGTAGCATTTAAAACTGAAATGAAGTCATTCATTTGAATCATTTATAGTGGATGTCTCTGATAAGCATTAGCACCATGGTCATCTGTTTTTGCTTCAGCCAGAAGGTGCTTTTCAATAATGCTGCCCATTGATAAACAACTTTGTAGTTGTTTATCATACAGAGACACAGACCGATGGAGAGAGAGAGAGACACACCCAGAGAGAGAGATACAGAGAGATAGTAAGTCACAGAGGAGAGAGAGTGAGAGAGACACAGAAAGAGAGGGAGACGGAGAGAGCGACACAGACACAGAGATACCGAGAGAGCGAGGGAGAGAGACACAGAGGGAGCTTCCTCATTCAACCAAACATGCTTCTTATATATTCAGAGGGCTTGGTATAGACATAACACCATAGCTGTGGTACAGTACAGGGCTTGAATTATGCAATCCTTCACCAGCAAAACAACAACACATGGAACAGACATGTCACACTCTCTACAGTAAACTCAATGCATGTGTTGAGAGTATAATGGGGTGGTGTTGTCACATTAGGCTGAGGAATATTCTCACTAGACCCAGCTTGGGAGCACACACTGGCAGCATCTGTGATGCCTTCACACACACATATCAACACACACAGCATGCTAACGATGCTAACGCTACACGGCCCAACACCAGTCCTTTCCTCATCACTCGTCCGGCGCTGTCTGAACCGCCAACTAAATCTCGGCCTCATCTTATCCACTGTAGCCTTGCTTATTCCCCGTAGTGGCATTAGTAGAGCTGTAAAAGCATTTATGGGGGGACAAATGCGGAAGAGGCAATATAAGGCAAATATATATGTCCTGCCTGTTGATTTCTCAGGGCTAGAAGGGTGTGGGCAGTGATCAGTATGGATATAACTATTCCCTTGGTAACTCTTCAGGACTAACGTAAGGCGACAGAGCAGCATGCCAAACAGCACGGCAGTGTGTGTGTGTGTGTGTGTGTGTGCCCGCTGTGACACCATGGTTTTAATATGGCTCAGGTGGCCTTCGGCTCCAAAACAGCCGGTAAGGCGGGCCGGTATCCATCTATGAGTGTGTATCATTAGCCCAGGCCTAGTGGGCCTGACTCAGCTGTGTGTGTGTGTTATTGTTATTTTATTAGGATCCCCATTAGCTGTTGAAAATGCATCAGCTACTCAACCTGATACAGAACAATAATAGACAAGAACAGCACTACACACATTTAAAATATATATATTTTTTTATTTAACTAGGCAAGTCAGTTAAGAACAAATTCTTATTTACAATGACTGCTTACTGGAAAACAATGGGTTAACTGTCTTGTTCAGGGGCAGAACGACCAATTTTTACCTTGTCAGCTCAGGGATTCGATCCAGCAACCATTTTGGTTCGTAGACCAACCGCTAGGTTACCTGCCGCCCCCAAATAAAAATCTAGAAATGTAAAAGGTCCTGTAGTAACACTAAGAAAGCAGGAAGATCTATGTTCTCAGCCCGCATTCATTCACATCTATCATAGATACATATCTGTTTACATGCAAGTTATTCAAGTGTGTGTGTGTATTTGTGTCAGGGGTTAACATAGCCATTTGTTTTACAAGATGTTCCGTTTGACCTGAAGAACAGACTGAGTCCCAGGCTTGACTGAATGGGAGTTACCACCCACTGGCTCTGTAATACAGGCATAACAACATAGAAATACAATTCACCAAAATAGTCCAGGCATTTCTGTTGAGCCTGTTCAAACGAGAACGATCAAACTGATAGGGAGTGCAACTGAAGGTATTGCGTGAATAAAAAATATTGCTATTTCCTCTGACATTATACAACCCACTATTTGCTATCTACTAAACCATATGTAGCACCAACTACCGTAGTGCAACATGTCGCCATTGAATATTGTAATCAATGAGATAGTGTCTCCAGCGATTCCCTTCAGAGCACAGAGAATAATGTTTTCCCACATCTGAGAAGCAAATGCTTCCTTTATTAATGGGATGAATTATGGAACATAATGTTTATCTTTATCTCCCACCTAAAGGGGATTCCTCATAGGGGATGTATGAAGATGACCTGTCAGCATACTGATGAAGAGAGAAAGGGAGGGAGAGGATGGGAGAAGGAGAGGGAGACCGCGTAAGAGAGGAGGAAGATTCTTTCTTGAAAAATGGCTCTTTGCCAAAAAGCTATTTTTGTTTTGGACCATTTTAATTGAAAACAATCACAGCAAGGTACTTAATTTTTACCCAGAGATGATTTGATATTGAGATAAAAATGGCTGCATTGGACCTTTAAGCGAGAGATTTCTAGCTTTCTAGCTCCCAGCATGCAAAGCTCCAGACAGGTATGCATTACTTTGCGGCCTCAAACCTCAACAGAACTTTGGTCAACTTTTAACATTGTGCTCCGCTCTCTCGCAGCGTGTGTAGAGAGAGCAGCCGGATGGCCTGGTTTCTTATAGAAGTTGGGTAGGAGCCATCGCTGGGTGATGATGTATCCTGGGATTTCCACCCTCAATATTGTCCAGGAGATCGATGTGGTGAGTTAAACCTTCGCTGCACAGTGTGCAATCGGCTGTGAGCCTAAAAAAATTAAAATGTCAATTGAAATAATCCAACAGGTTTTCTTTCGCCGTGCCAGAGTCAATAACAAAAGGGTAATCGAGGCCCACTGGTAGAATTAGATATGAATCCTTAAATAAAGAGGAATTAAAGCAACAGGAACGCAGAGAGACGTATGACCTTGAAGAGTGAGATGTTTGAGGAAAGTCCTACTCATTTCTCTGGAGGGAGTAAAGTTTCTACGCGTAATGCATGTACAGGATTCGGACCTGGGTTCAAATACTATTTGAAATTATTTCAAATTCTTTAGCTGTCCTTGATTGAGCTTGCCTGTTGCAAAGGCTACAGTTAACCCTCAAAGTATAACAAAACAAATTCTTATAGTATTTGAACCCAGGTCTGACAAAATCCTATCGAGTTCCTACAAACTCACAACTTCATTTCTGTGCATTACATTGTCAAGCCTGATGGTGTTAACCTCAGCACCCGTATGAAGTTCAACACTGTTTTCTCAGTCATGAACATTACTCCAGTCTCTGCACTCATCTCCAAGGCCAACAGGTCTTTGTAAAGTCTGCTCGCCTCACCAACCATGTTGATAGACAGTCGACCAGCACCTGGTAATTAGCCATGAATATTAGCTGGGAGGGGGCAGCCCAGCCTGGGTAATTTCACCTAATGCTCATCTAATGCATTTACATATTCCTGTTAATTTACCACTGTGTGATTGAGAAATCTGTGTGTGTGTGTGTGCATACTTTGTATATGTGTGTGTGTGTAGTGTATGTATGTGTGCTTTGTGTATACTGTGTGTGTGTGTGTGTGTGTGTGTGTGTGTGTGTGTGTGTGTGTGTGTGTGTGTGTGTGTGTGTGTGTGTGTGTGTGTGTGTGTGTGTGTGTGTGTGTGTGTGTGTGTGTGTGTGTGTGTGTGTGTGTGCGTGTGTGTGCACACACTCCCACTTCCAATGAGACCCCCATAAATCCCAGGTCTTTGCTCTGTTATTATTTAGGATCTGGCTGGGCGAGACTCGGACTCAGACATATGAAGGGGAGAAGTCAATCACACATTACATTAGGGCTAGTTGAGCTGCTCTTAGCTCTATATGAGACGGGTAGCTGAGCTGTCCCTTTCATTTTGATGAGATCTAGTATCCCCTTCCTGTCTGTTTGTCTGTCCATGTCTGTAAGTCAGGCAGTTTCCCAGCCAAACAGGTTTATCATCTAAGCCTCTAATAATCTTCCTTGTTTATGAGAGGTCAAGTTAAATAAAATGGCAGATCAATTTAAAGGGCTCCGCTCTCTTGTGTTTGTCAATCGTCTGTGGCCTCAAAGTCACAGGCATACAATTTGTTTTGCAATATTGAGAAATAATAGCTTTTCCGTGGTCGTCAGTGTTTGTGTCAGTTACCCTCAGAATTGCATTACGGAGGTTTGTTTAAACGGGAGCAAATCGATACCATCTACCTTCAGATACCCCGACCGTCTCTCTTTCTCTCTCTGGTCTGCCATAGCAACAAGGCGTATTGATCCAGGTCTGCTGCACATATGGAACATCCCACTGTAGCATCTCTCTCTCTCTCTCTGTCCGTCACTCTCTCTTTTTTGTTCTCTCTCTCTCTCCTTCTCTCTCCCTCTCTCCCTCCCTCTCTGCTTCTCTTTCTCTCTCTCTCTCTCTGCTTCTCTTCCTTTCTCTCTCTCCCGCTCTCTCTCTCTCTCTCTCTCTCTACTCTCTGTGAAAGGGAAGATAGTATCAGGCAGACATTTAGCTGAACTGGGAGTCACTGACATCAAACATGAGTGGGTATTAAGCTCAAGCATGACACAGTAGATAATTGTTCTGCTGCCAATATGAACAACTCATACACATTATGTCCATCAAGAAAGGATTCTCATAGAGGAGTTATTACTACTGGGTTTGTATGCATGTGTATTTGTTTGTGTGTGTGCATGCCTGTATGTACAGTTGATGTCGGAAGTTTGCATACACCTTAGCCAAATACAATTAAACTCAGTTTTTCACAATTCCTGACATTTAATCCGAACAACAATTCCCTGTCTTAGGTCAGTTAGCATCACCACTTTATTTTAAGAATGTGAAATGTCAGAATAATAGTAGAGAGAATGATTTATTTCAGCTTTTATTTATTTATTCACGTTCCCAGTGGGTCAGAAGTTTACATACACTCAATTAGTATTTGGTAGCATTGCTTTTACATTGTATAACTTGGGTCAAATGTTTTGGGTAGCCTTCCACAAGCTTCCCACAATAACTTGGGTGAATTTTGGCCCGTTTCTCCTGACAGAGCTGGTGTAACTGAGTCATGTTTGTAGGCCTCCTCGCTCGCACACACTTTTTCAGTTCTGCCCACAAAGTTTTGATGGGATTGTTGTCCTTAATAAGCCATTTTTCATTTGGAAGACCCATTTGTGACCAAGCTTTAACTTCCTGACTGATGTCTGGATATGTTGCTTCAAAATATCCACATAATTGTCCTTTCCTCATGATGCCATCTATTTTGTGAAGTGCACCAGATCCCTCCTGCAGCAAAGCACCCCCACAACATGATGCTGCCACCCCGTGCTTCACGGTTGGGATGAGGTTCTTTGGTTTGCAAGCCTCCCCCCTTTTCCTCCAAACATAACAATGGTCATTATGGCCAAACAGTTATATTTTTGTTTCATCGGACCAGAGGACAGTTCTCCAAAAAGTACAATCTTTGTCCCCATCTGCAGTTGCGAAACGTAGTCTGTGTTTTCTATGGCGGTTTTGGAGCAGTGGCTTCTTCCATATAGGTACTTTTGTACCTGTTTCCTCCAGCATCTTCACATGGTCCTTTGCTGTTGTTCTGGGATTGATTTGCACTTTTCACACCAAAGTACGTTCATCTCTAGGAGACAGAACGCGTCTCCTTCCTGAGAGGTATGAAGGCTGCGTGGTCCCATGGTCTTTAAACTGGGTTACTATTGTTTGTACAGATGAACGTGGTATCTTCAGGCATTTGGAAATTGCTCCCAAGGATGAACCAGAGTTGTGGAGGTCTACATTTTGTTCTTCCCGAGGTCTTTGCTGAATTCTTTTGATTTTCCCATATTGTCAAGCAAAGAGGCACTGAGTTTGAAGATAGGCCTTGAAATACATACACAGGACATAATTTTCTGGAATTTTCCTAGCTGTTTAAAGGCACAGTCAACTTAGTGTATGGTCCACTGGAATTGTGATACAGTGAATTCTAAGTCAAATATTATGTCTGTAAACAATTGTTGGAAAAATGACTTGTGTCATGCACAAAGTAGATGTCCTAACCACCTTGCCAAAACTATAGTTTGTTAATAAGAAATTTGTGGAGTGTTTGAAAAACGAGTTTTAATGACTCCAACCTAAGTGTATGTACAATTCCGACTTCAACTGTACGTACAGTACGAGTCAAAAGTTTGGACACACCAACTTATTCATGTGTTTTTCTTTATTTTTACTATTTTCTACTTTGTAGAATAATAGTCTAGACATCAAAACTATGAAATAACATATATGGAATCATGTAGTAACCAAAAAAGTGTTAAACAACGTAATATATTTTAGATTCTTCAAAGTAGCCACCCTTTGCCTTGATGACAGCTTTGCACACTTGGCATTCTCTCAACCAGCTTCGCCTGAAATGATTTTCCAACAGTCTTGAAGGAGTTTCCACATATGCTGAGGCTGCTTTTCCTTCACTCTGCGGTCCAACTCATCCCAAACCATCTCAATTGGGTTAAGGTTGGGTAATTGTGGAGGCCAGGTCATCTGATACAGCACTCCATCACTCTCTTAGTCAAATTGCCTTTACACAGCCTCAAGGTGTGTTGGGTCATTGTCCTGTTGAAAACCAAATGATAGTCCCACTAAGAGCAAACCAGATGGGATGGCATATCGCTGCAGAATGCTGTGTGCCTTGAATTTAAAACTAAATCACTGACAGTGTCACCAATGTCACGAACCGGCTCGAAGCCCATAACAAAAGGAAGACGACGTGGAGATAAGGAATAACAAAATATATTTATTAACTAAAGTAAACTAAATTCAATTAACAATCGTGTGTGTATTCAGTAATCAGTAGTGTAAGTGAGTGTGAATGAGGGGTGTTGAAAGGTGTCAACGCAAACAGACAAAAACAGCCACAAAAATGCCACAACCAAAATCTATCAGTGTCTGCATGGAGAGAGTCTCCTCAATGAATGGGGAAGAGGTGCGTTTATTCTGGGACACACCCGATCCCAGGTATGCCTCATTTCGCTGACGACCCTCCCGGCTCCACCCATCGACATCCTATTAAGGAAAACAAGAGCAAAGAGAAAGAATTCGTCAGACAGAGTGGGAGGGTCGTCACACCAGAAAAAGAACCCCACACCTCCTTCTCCATGCTTCACGGTTGCAACCACACATGGAGATAATCCGTTCATCTACCTTGCATCTCACAAAGGCGGTTGGAAGCAAAAATCTCAAATTTGGACTCATCAGGCCAAAGGACAGATTTATACCAGTCTGATGTCCATTACTCGTGTTTCTTGGCCCAAGCAAGTCTCTTCTTATTATTGGTATCCTTTAGTAGTGGTTTCTCTGCAGCAATTCGACCAAGAAGGCCTGAAAAGTTGGAGACTTTTATTTCCCTCACCAACTTTAAACATCAACTATCTCAGCAGCTAACCGATCGCTGCAGCTGTACATAGTCCATCTATACATAGCCCACCCAATCTATCTACCTCATCCCCATACTGTTTTTATTTGATTTACTTTTCTGCTCTTTTGCACACCAGTATCTCTACTTGCACATCAGCATCTGCTCATTGATCACTCCAGTGTTAATCTGCTAAATTTTAACTATTCGCTCCTATGGTCTATTTATTGCCTACCTCAAGCCTTTTTATTGCCTCTGTGTTGTTGTTTGTGTCACACTGCTTTGCTTTATCTTGGCCAGGTTGCAGTTGCAAATGAGAAATTGTTCTCAACTAGCCTACCTGGTTAAATAAAGGTGAAATAAAAAAATAAAACATTTTATTTGTATTTTTTTCCAACAATTGTACATTCATTAAAACCGCTGGGCCTCGATGGACCGACCACCTTCAAGCTAATGAGCACCAATTCTGACTGCAGCATTCTAACAGTGTAATTTATATATTTCATAGCCTATAAGTGCAAAGTGGCCTTGATAAATAGTGAACCTTGGCACAAATGTAATAATTGCATTATAATGAATGTGTCGATATGATGGCAGTCAAAAATAGTCAATTGTCAGCTACGTGCTTGTATTGTGTACATCTTCAGGCAATGGCATCAGTTGGATTTCACACACACAATCAAATAAAACATTCATATCGTCTTCTCTGAACAGTTGAGATGTGTCTGTTACTTGACCTCTGTGAATCATTTGGGCTGCAATTTCTGAGACTGGTAACTCTAATGAACTGATCCTCTGAGGTAACTCTGGGTAACTCTGGGTCTTCCTTTCTTGTGACGGTCCTCATCAGAGCCAGTTTCATCAAAGTTCTTGACATTTTCCGGATTGACTGACCTTCATGTCTTCTATTAATGATGGACTGTCATTTCTCTCGTTTCTCTCTTATTTGAGATGTTCTTGTTATAATATAGATTTGGTCTCATACCAAATAGGGCTATATTCTGGTTACCACCCCTACCTTGTCACAACAGAACTGATTGGCTCAAACACATTAAGAATGAAAGACATTCCACAAATTAACTTTAACAGGGCACAACTGTTAATTGAAATGCATTCCAGGTGACTAACTCATGACGCTAGATTGAGAGAATGCCAAGAGTGTGCAAAGCTGTCGTCAAGGCAAAGGATGGCTACTTTGAAGAATCTCAAATATAAAATATATTTTGATTTCATTAACAATTTTTTGGTCACTACGTGATTCCATGTGTGTTATTTCATAGTATTATTCTACATTGGGAAAATAGTACAAATAAAGAAAAAACATAGAATGTGTCCAAACCTTGAATGGTACTGTATGTATGTATGTATGTATGTATGTATGTATGTATGTATGTATGTATGTATGTATGTATGTATGTATGTATGTATGTATGTATGTATGTATGTATGTATGTATGTATGTATGTATGTATGTATGTATGTATGTATGTATGTATGTATGTATGTATGTATGTATGTATGTATGTATGTATGTATGTATGTATGTATGTATGTATGTATGTATGTATGCATGCATGCATGCATGCATGCATGCATGCATGCATGCATGCATGCATGCATGCATGCATGTGCATGCATGCATGTATGTATGTATGTATGTATGTATGTATGTATGTATGTATGTATGTATGTATGTATGTATGTATGTATGTATGTATGTATGTATGTATGTATGTATGTATGTATGTATGTATGTGTGTGTGTGTGTATTCATCTATGCTATCCAGTAAACATTGGCTCACTCTCCTATGATTCTAACATTGTGCCCCCTACTAGTTAAACATCTGCATTAAGACGATGTATCAGACCTCCCCTCCCTGTCTGAAGCATGCCTGATGCATCTCTACTGCTGTGAAGCCTTCCAGAGCCTAGTGTGTACAACTATAAGTCATTAGTGTAGCATGGAACCCCCCCCCACACACACACACACATCTCTGTTGGGGCACACACACACACACACACACACACACTCTGTTGGGGCACACACACACACACACACACACACACACACACACACACACACACACACACACACACACACACACACACACACACACACACACACACACACACACACACACACACACACACACACACACACACACACACACACACAGTGGCATGGTGGGCCTCCTCTTTCTGCAGTGGGTCCCAGTGTGATGCGCCATAATGACCTGTCAGAAAGGCTGCCTGATGCCAGCGTCTAAACGCGGCCTCTGAACAGAGATAATCCTATAGGGCCTATCCTCACTTAATGAATTGTAACAGCAGACAGTACTATACGGCCCAAGGCCCCTGATAGCAGCCTTATAATCTATTCTCCCTTCTCGTATCATATCTGACAGGAATATAGGCCCACTAAAAGACCCACCTTGAACATGCAGCTTTTTGACAATATTCTGTGATAGTTGTTGGTGTTTGTGGAACAGTTTGTGGAAGTAATGCATTTCGGTATGGGCAGAGTATGACACCATAGCTATATTAATTTTCCACTCTAGTCTTACGCTGTAATAACTCAGGACTTGGTCACAGTGTTTGACTCTTGGCAGATGACAGTCAATCTCATTGATGGCTTTATGTGCCTTTTTCCTAAGTCTTCATAATGACATCTGTCATACGGTTTAACAATAACTCTCAGACATGTCAGAAGCCTTTTCACACACCACTAACACACACACACACTGACGACCACAGAAAAGCTATTATTTCTCAATATTCCTCTACAGTCCAATAATGAAGTTGTCATTTTTTAGAGGCGAGCACACGTAAGAGGGTGTGGGATGTGTGTGTGTGTGTGTCGGGAGGGGGGATTAAAGAGACACGTATGGATTAGAGAGGGGGGAGGTGATCTCTGGCATCCGCACCTCTCTTCACTCAACCCCATTTGTCATGGTGAATAATATAGCCGTCAGCCATGACAGTTAGAGCCATTATTGTCAGTTAAACCCCAGAATGAATGGAGAGGAGAGGCATTGTCTGGAGGATTGACAGGAGGTCCCATGATACACAACAATGTCGAAACCGAGCCCAATCCTGTCTTTGTCGCTGTCTCCCTCTCTCCATCTCTCAGTCTCCCTCTCTCCCTCTCTCCATCTCTCCCTCTCTCCCTCTCTCAATCTCTCCATCTCTGTATGTCCCTCTCTTTCCCTCCCCTTTCTCTCTCAGGGGGGGGGGGGGGGGTATTCTTCCTGCGGTCTACCACTCAACGGTGACAGTCTACGACAGCATCTGCTTGCTGTGGCACCTGTGTGGCACCGTGCCACTTCTCACAACAATGACTCGTCTAATAGGGACCTGAAAACACACTGAAAACACACTAGACTCCTGAAAACACACTGCATGATCTGTCATTACAATAGATGGTTTTGGTTGTAGGAGTTTACAGTTATTATTTGTAGGCCATACTCTAAACTTTACTGTGCGATCTCAGAAACAGCTGATGTTTACAAATATGAAACATCACATAATTTATACGGTTTACTGTGCTACTGCCTTGTAAGTTCAATAACACAGCCCCTCAGATATACAGTGCATTTGGAAAGTATTCAGACCTCTTCCCTGATGGTCACACAGAGCTCCAGAGTTCCTCTGTGGAGATGGGAGAAACTTCCAGAAGGACAACTATCTCTGCAGCACTCCACCAATCAGGCCTTTATGGAAGAGTGGCCAGACGGAAGCCACTTTTCAGTAAATGACAGCCCGGTTGGAGTTTGCCAATAGGCACCCAAAGGACTCTTAGACCGTGAAAACAAAATTCTGTGGTCAGATGAAACCAATATTTAACTCTTTAGCCTGAATGCCAAGCGTCACGTCTGGATGAAACCTACGGTGAAGCATGGTGGTGGCAGCATCATGCTGTGGAGATGTTGTTCAGTGGCAGGGACTGGGAGACTTGTCAAAATAAAGGGAAAGCTGAACGGAGCAAAGTACAGAGAGATCCTTGATGAAAACCTGCTCAGGACCTCAGACTGGGGCGAAGGTTCACCTTCCATCACGACAATAACCCTAAGCACACATCCAAGACAACGCAGGAGTGGCTTCGAGACAAGTTTCCTTGAGTGGCCCAGCCGGAGCCCCGGACTTGAACCCAATCGAACATCTCCGGAGAGACCTGAAAATAGCTGTGCAGTGATGCTCCCCATCCAACCTGACAGAGCTTGAAAGGATCTGCAGAGAGGAATGCGAGAAATTCCCCAAATACGGGTGTGCCAAGCTTGTAGCGTCACACACAAGAAGACTCAATGCTGTAATCCATGCTAAAGGTGCTTCAACAATGTACTGAGTAAAGGGTCTGAATACTTATGTAAATGTAATTTGTAATTTGATATTTTTGCAATAATGTGTAAAAACATTTTTTTGCTTTGTCATTATGGGGTATTGTGTGTAGATTGATTAAAACAATTTAATCAATTTTAGGATAAGGCTGTAACGTAACAAAATGTGGAAGAAGTCAAGGTGTCTTCGTACTTTCTGAATATATTGTAGGTCTCCTACAGTAACGGTATGATACCGTCCCATAACGCAGCCCCTCAGTTATTACTGTAGGTCTCCTACAGTAACGGTATAATTCCGTCCCATAACGCAGCCCCTCAGATATTACTGTAGGTCTCCTACAGTAACGGTATAATTCCGTCCCATAACGCAGCCCCTCAGATATTACTGTAGGTCTCCTACAGTAACGGTATAATACCGTCCCATAACGCAGCCCCTCAGATATTACTGTAGGTCTCCTACAGTAACGGTATAACACCGTCCCATAACGCAGCCCCCCAGATATTACTGTAGGTCTCCTACAGTAACGGTATAATACCGTCCCATAACGCAGCCCCCCAGATATTACTGTAGGTCTCCTACAGTAACGGTACAATACCGTCCCATAACGCAGCCCCTCAGATATTACTGTAGGTCTCCTACAGTAACGGTACAATACCGTCCCATAACGCAGCCCCTCAGATATTACTGTAGGTCTCCTACAGTAACGGTACAACACCGTCCCATAACGCAGCCCCTCAGATAATACTGTAGGTCTCCTACAGTAACGGTACAACACCGTCCCATAACGCAGCCCCTCAGATATTACTGTAGGTCTCCTACAGTAACGGTACAACACCGTCCCATAACGCAGCCCCTCAGATATTACTGGTCTCCTACAGTAACGGTATAACACCGTCCCATAACGCAGCCCCTCAGATATTACTGTAGGTCTCCTACAGTAACGGTATAATACCGTCCCATAACGCAGCCCCTCAGATATTACTGTAGGTCTCCTACAGTAACGGTATAATACCGTCCCATAACGCAGCCCCTCAGATATTACTGTAGGTCTCCTACAGTAACGGTATGAGGGTATAGTGTTATTGTTTTTTAATTTCAACTTTCCCTCCAGTCCTTAGCCTTCAGTGGGAGGCCATGTCGGTTTCACCTGAGTGCAGTTGTGGCACTCACCATTTGGGCCCCGTGTTGGGGCTCACAAGCAGCAGATTGCTGAGTGAAACACCCCCCCCCCCAAACCTCAAGAGGGACACTCTCCCAAGGTCACTCTCCCATGCCACCTCCTCTTCCTCCTCCCCTCCGCCTCCTTCTCTCATCGCCCGTCGCCGTGAAATCAGGCATCTGTATGGCCGAGTCGTTCCGCAGTGTTTGCTCTGAGTGGCAAGCTCCATATGAGACGCGCGCACACACACAACGATGCTGTGCTGCATATGAGGTGTAACAGCAAAGGTGAAATTCAGCATGACATTCCACTTTGTCGTCATGGCAACCCAGGCCCTGATGAAAAGCTGAAAAACAATAAAACATCCTTAGGAGAAAAATAAAAAAATAAAGGTCTGAAAGGGAGATAGGAGAGGAAGAAAATAAATCAGTGCCGCGGCTGACAACCGACGAAGACGTTGCACCTTTGGGGAATTGAGAGGAATATGTTTCCGGACCGAAGGAACGAGGGGGAAAGTAGTTGGACATTTTCTCCCGTCTAACATTTGATGACTCCTACCAAGCAAGCAGAGGAAGGACACTGCAGCCATTTTAGAGAAGTACCTCTCTCTCTCTGCCTGAACATATTGCACCTGTTCAATAATTGAACGGCCACTCTGTGGCTGGGTCCTGAGCCACAGTGAACGCTGTACCTACCGATTAGAGCCTGGCTTGTCACTGGAGCAGGTCAGACTCTTAGACCTGCCATTCTGTTGAAAGATGCCTTCGGCCACATTATGGGGGAAATGTCATTACCTCATTGTACACATGTCATTTCTGCA
Organism: Oncorhynchus gorbuscha; assembly: GCF_021184085.1. Lineage (NCBI taxonomy): Eukaryota > Metazoa > Chordata > Actinopteri > Salmoniformes > Salmonidae > Oncorhynchus > Oncorhynchus gorbuscha. The sequence goes on from NC_060184.1 coordinate 61,168,688, forward strand.
GTGGTGCATCTCTCTCTCTCTCTGTGTGTGTGTGTGTGTGTGTGTGTGTGTGTGTGTGTGTGTGTGTGTGTGTGTGTGTGTGTGTGTGTGTGTGTGTGTGTGTGTGTGTGTGTGTGTGTGTGTGTGTGTGTGTGTGTGTGTGTGTGTGTGTGTGTGTGTGTGTGTGTGTGTGTGTGTGTGTGTGTGAGTGACTGTGAAGAGTGTGTGTAGTGTAAGTGCACAGTAGCATTGCATTAGGCCCCACTGCGCAGAGCAGGAGCACCCCGTTCACAAACTCTGAGGTATAAACAGACTCTTATCACCAGATCCTGGGGTGAGATCACCCTGCCACTCACTGTCAGTAACTAACAGTCGCAGACACACACACACTCTCTCCCTGGCTCGATAGGCCTCCTTTCTATGTTTCCTTTCCTTTCTGACCACTGATTTGAAAGGACTTGACATATGAGATTGAAATGTCAGAAAACTCTTGTTGTTTCGTCTATTGATGGCTATAAGGGTAAATAGACTATAATAGATGCTCAAAGCTCTTATGGAAGCTGTACATACATTGCTGTTCATCTGTATGGAGACAGAACTTGCATATTATGTCTCGTTCACAGCGATCCATCCTCAATTCATTTATTAGAGAAGACATTCTCAATCTCTTCCAGGCAGGAGATGTAATGACATCACTCGAACAAGCTTGGCCCGGGTGGTGTGACGGTTTGGTACTGCGTTATAGTCTTCTCAATTCTCAACTGTCTCATTTATAATTGATATTTGACGCCGGATTGCTTTGCACACACGGGAGAATCCCTTCCTAGAAGCTCAAGTCCTGGATCTCCTATTCATACTAGGAAAGGCCATCTCTTTTCCTAGAACTGAAAGTCCATTGCTTCCCAGGCAACCATCTGTGATAGAGCTGACCATCTTATCTCCACTGGGGGACAGTGTTGATGCAGATATGATCTTGGTGGTTCCTCGCCCCCAACAGGAGAAGGCAATGGTTTTAACCAAAGCTCTGGGTTTGTAATTTGGGGTTACACTTTCTTAAACTGCAGTTTGTTACTGAGAACCATTAGAGTGACGAGGTCTCCTTTTTCCCAGGCCTGCATTTGTTTGGTCGGGGTGAAGGGCTTGAAGAGAGCAGAAGGAAGGACAGTGTGAGGGAGTGTGTGTGTCTACTGGGGGCCTGGGAACCATCAGGCTGTCTTTCTTTCCCTTACTACTCTGACAGTATAACTCAACACATCTATTCCTACATCAGCAAACATTTTATTTCAAGATGGACTGTGTTTATGGTGTTAATGTCTGTTCTCAGTTCCAGGCATAGATATGCAAATGACTGTGGAGTTATTAATCTGAGTGTCACAGGGATTATGCAAATAATTGAGACTGCGAGAGGAGAGAGAGGAAAAAGAGGGAGAACGAGAGAGAAGGAAGAGAGGGGGGTGAGAAAAGAGAGTGAGGGAGGTAAAGAAATGGACAGAGAGAGAAGGGGAAAGAGAGGAAGAGGTACAGAGATGATAGATCAAGATGGAGAAAGAGACCGTGATGGAGAGAGACACAGAGAGAAAGAAGGAGAGTGAAGAGAAGGAGTTTGGTCATCTCCCCAGCATTGATGACACACAACAGCACCGTGTAATTGTTGAAGAGTATGACAACCCTTACAGTCTGAAGTGGAACATGGGGCACTGTTATCGGGTGACTCAAAGTATCTTCATCCTCTTCAGTCTTGACACCTGTCTGAGATGTTCAGTACTAAAACAGTTGGGGCCCCCAAAGTGGATGTGGTCTCATCTGACGGATGTAACCAGGCTACCCAGAACTGTAGATCTGTCTTCCTGTCACAACAACCCTTTCCTCTGGGTCCAAACACTGTGCTGTCTATCAGGGAATAAATACTGTGAGAAAAACAATCAACACTACCGTATCAATGGGTCCATGGAAACCAAAAAAAAGAAGTTTTATATCCCTGTTAGTGAGCATTTTTCCTTTGCAAAGATAATCCATCCACCTGACAGGTGTGGCATATCAAGACGCTGATTAATCAGCATGATCCTTACACAGGTGCACCTTGTGCTGGGGACAATAAAAGGCCACTCTAGAATGTGCAGTTTTGTCACACAACACAATGCCACAGATGTCTTAACCCTTGTGTTGTCTTAAGGGTAAAAAATGACCCGCCACTAACAGCAGAGAAAACCCCTTAAATTATATTTTTTCAACTTAAAATTTGATTGCTTTTCCTAGAGTGACCTCGACATTAGAAAAAGTGAAACATCACCTTTGTTCATATTTTCATGAACGCTGTACACCGCCAGGGTACAACAATTGTCTTAGGATCATTTTTGACCCGGCAGTTATAAAATAATTTATACACCAGAAAAACCACAAAGACACAACAAACACACACACACAATAAGACATTGAGATTATGTGTGCTACTGATTGAACGCAGACAAAACTACAACTTTCTTGTGCATGTGCAGCATCTCCCCTCTACGACCCCACACTCAAGTTCACAGACAAAATAATAACAATTTCAGATAAAGCAAAAATTTCTTGAAAGCGTTGTTTACTAATTAGGAATGCAGTCAGAGGTGTCATGACGTGCCCTGGGGGGAGGATCATAGCCCCCCCACCCCTCTCTCGCTCCACAGTTTTATGACTTTAAGACAGGTCATAAATACCTGGTAGAAACCGCCATGCAGTATTGAGGGAGAGAGTCTACCAGAACAAAGAGCTTCTCTTAGTTCAAAACTCATAATCCCCAAAATGGGAGAACTAAACAATATTTATACTTTTGAGAATGTGGGAATGGTCCATGGACACTTAAGGGACAGTCATGTTGAGTGTGTTTCATTTGGTGATCTCATGAAGGACATTTCCCAGCTGTCAGGTTGAAACTATTTGTGAAAATATGTAATGTGATGTTAACCTTCTAAATGGGAGTCTATAAACATTTTCCCGTGTTGCCCCGACTTCCTAGTTAATTCAAGTTTACATGATTAGTTTAATCATGTAGTAATAATAGCACATAGAGAATTGATTTGATAAAACAACAGTCTTCACATTTCATGACAGTCACAGACACAACAGAGGCTATGAAGGTGCTGCAGATGACAGTCCCCCCAGTTCTCTCTTTGCTGAAGCTATGAGTGCACATTTCAGTGCCCAACAGGTCATAAAATCAGATTATTTCAGATGTCCAGGAGGAACAAGAGAACACTGATTTAGAAGACGAGGAGGTATCTGAAGAAGAAGATGGGGAAGAAGAAAATCCCCCAAGCTGAAAGAGAGACATTTTGTCAAAGAAGAGTAAAATAACATGGTCCTTGTCGCCATATGACAACCAGGGCAGGATGGCAGCACAAAATGTCACAAGGATGACCCCAGGGCCCACAAGACATGCAGTTGCCCATGCCCAGGGCATCGCCTCAACATTCTACATGTTCATTACACCAGCCATCGAAAAAATCATCTTTGAGATGACAAATTTGGAGAGTTTCCGTAAATATGGAGACAACAGGAAAAGGCTGGATGAGATTGACCTGCATGCCTACATAGGGCTGCTAATCTTAGCGGGTGTGTATAGGTCCCGAGACGAGGCTACATGTAGTCTCTGGGATACAGAGAGTAGAAGGGTGCTTTTCCGTACCACGATTCCACTGAAAGTCTTTCACACTTTCTCAAGAATGCCACAATTTGATAACCGTGAGTCAAGACCTGCAAGACGTGTGAGAGACAAACTGGCGGCCATAAGAGAGGTCTGGGAGAAGTGGGTGGAGCGTCTGCCGTACCTCTACAACCCTGGGCCTGCAGTAACAGTGGATGAGCAACTGGTTCCATTCAGAGGTACATTTTTATTTTCATATCTGTAATGTAAGTGATTTTCACTGTTAATTTTATTATGTATTGCTGTAATATCATTGATTTATGTGATTGTTTTCTGTGACACTGATACTAATTATTGATAGTAATCTCTTTTGTCAAAAGGTCACTGTCCTTTCTGGCAGTATATGCCCAGTAGCCAGCAAAGTATGGCATCAAGATATGGGTGGCCTGTGACGCACAATCCAGCTACGCTTGGAAGATGCAAGTCTATACAGGGAAACCGACCAGTGGAGGCCCGGAGAAGAACCAAGGGATGTGGGTTGTGCTTGATGTGACAGATGGACTGAGGGGGCTCAAAACGGCTGAGATCAGTGATCGTGAGGACAGGAAGCCAGCCATCATCCTGGACTACAACCACAACAAAGGAGGTGTGGACAACCTGGACAAGGTGATTGGAACTTACAGCTACAGAAGGATGACTGTCCGCTGGCCCCTGGTCATCTTCCATAGCATCATTAATGTGTCCTCGTACAATACTTTCATGATATGGAACAAGATGAACCCTATCTGGATGCCTGATAAGCAGAACAAGAAGACGGTTATCCTGGAGCAGCTGGGAAAGGCAACTGTAACCCCACACATTCAAAGAAGGGAGCGCCTCCCCCGCACAGCAGTTTCTGCAGCGCTTGTGAAAACTGTTCAGGGGGCTGAATCTTGTCCTGCTCCACCTGAGGCTGCAGCTGGGACACTGTAAAACAGTACTATGTGCTGCCCATGTGAGAAATACATCTGCAAAGTCCATGCACACACACTTGCATACTGTCCTACATGTGCTAATTAGAGTTGATTGATTTGTGTTCTTCACGTTTTTGTTTTGTATCTATTATTTTTTAATATACTTTTTATTGTTGTTGTTTATACACCTTGTGGGTAGGGGCAATGAATAAAAAAATGGGAAAAGACTAGTATTTTGTAGCATAATTCCTCATTGTACAGTATATAAGAATATATCACTATGTACCACAAAAAGGTCAAGACTGATATTGTTTCACTTCTGCACATTTCTGCTACTTTAATAGGCTGTACAAGTTATATCTCTTGCTTAATTTTTTTTTACACCTATGCAGTACCTTTAGCAATAATACAAATAATAAACCTCTACTTTAGTAAAGAAAACAATTATGAGAGGTGTAATAAAATGAGTGGTGTCCACTGATTAAATGCAGTCTTTCTGCATTGTGAAGAGGGAAAACCAGATATTCACAAAGTTTGTGATGAATGACAGGTTGTGTCACGGCCGTCGAAAGAAGTAGACCAAAGCGCAGCGTGGTGAGCGTACCTTTTCCTTTTTAAAATTTAAAATGTTGCCAACAAAACAACAAACGAAAACCAACTGTGACGCTTACAGGGCTATAGTGCCACTAACAAAGATACCTACCCACCTTGAAGGAGGGAAAAAGGGCTACCTAAGTATGATTCCCAATCAGAGACAATGATAGACAGCTGTCCCTGATTGAGAACCATACCCGGCCAAAACATAGAAATGAAGAATCATAGAAAACAAAACATAGAATGCCCACTCCACATCACACCCTGACCTAACCAAATAGAGAAATAAAACTGCTCTCTAAGGTCAGGGCGTGACAGGTTGTTTCTTCATGCAAAATAGATTTGGCGTTTAAAATTCAATTAAGCTGCTTTATTTTAGGGGTTTAGTGAAGGCGGGTCTTTTTTTACCCTTAGGACAAGGGGAGTATACAGAATGTTAAGACTACACAAGTGTTAAGGTTTGAGAGAGCATGCAATTGGAATGCTGACTGCAGGAATGTTCATCAGAGCTATTGCCAGATAATTTATTGTTTATTTCTCTACCATAAGCCACTTCCAACATAATTTTAGAGAATTTGGCAGCATGTACAACTGCCTCAAAACCGCAGACCATATTAACACGCTAGCCCAGGACCTCCACATCCGGGTTCTTCACCTGCAGGATCGTCTAAGACCAACCACCCAGACAGCTCATGAAACTATGGGTTTGCACAACTGAAGAATTTCTGCACAAACTGTCAGAAACCGTCTCAGGGAAGCTCATCTATGTGCTCGTCGTCCTCACCAGGGTCTTGACCTGACTGCAGTTTGGCGTCGTAACCGACTTCAGTGTGCAAATGCTCACCTTCGCTGGCCACTGGCACACTGGAGAAGTGTGCTCTTCATGGATGAATCCCGGTTTCAACTGTACCAGGCAGATGGCAGACAGCGTGTTTGGCGTTGTGTGGGCGAGCGTTTTGCTGATGTCATCGTTGTGAACAGAGTGCCCCATGGTGGCAGTCGGGTTAAGGTATGGGCAGGCATAAGCTACGGACAATGAACACAATTGCATTATCGATGGCAGTTTGAATGCCAACGTGACGAGATCCTGAGGCCCATTGTCCTCCATCACCTCATGTTTCAGCATGATAATGCATGGCTCCATGTCACAAGGATCTGTACATAATTCCTGGAAGCTGAAAATGTCCCAGTTCCGGTTCTCCCAGGTGGAGCAGTGGTCTGCATCACAGTGCTAGCTGTGCCACCAGAGACTCTGGGTTCGAGCCCAGGCTCTGTCACAGCCGACCGTGACTGGGAGGTCCGGGTTAGGGAGGGTTTGGCCGGTAGGGCAGTGCACGCTGACCAGGTCGCTAGGTGTACGGTGTTTCCTCCAACACATTGGTGCGGCTGGCCTCCGGGTTGGATGCGCGCTGTGTAAAGAAGCAGTGCGGCTTGGTTGAGTTGTGTTTCGGAGGATGCATGGCTCTCGACCTTCGTCTTTCCCGAGCCCGTACGGGAGTTGTAGCGATGAGACAAGACAGTAACTACTAACAATTGGATACCATGAAATTGTGGAGGAAAAGGGGGTTAAAAAAATAAAATGTCCCAGTTTCTTCAATGGCCTGCATACATGTCACCCATTGAGCATGTTTGGGATTCTCTGGATCGACATGCACGACAGAGTGTTCCAGTTCCTGCCAATATCCAGCAACTTCGCACAGAGTAGTGGGTAGTGGGACAACATTCCACAGGCCACAATCAACAGCCTGATCAACTCTATGCAAATGAGATGTTTCGCACTGCATGAGACAAATGGTGATCACACCAGATACTGACTGGTTTTCTGATCCACGCCTCTACCTTTTTTTTCAGGTATCTGTGACCAACAGATTCATATCTGTATTCTCAGTCATGTGAAATCCATAGATTAGACCCTAATGAATTTATTTAAATTGACTGATTTCCTTATATGAACTGTAATTTAGTAAAATCTTTGAAATTGTTGTATGTTGCGTCTGTATTTTGGTTCAGTGTAGTTGATATTTCATAATAGTTCATAAAAAATGATTTGCATTACTCAATATCAAGTAGCACAACTCATAATTGCGAGAAACCCATGAATGCTAGGAATTGCCATCTCTCTGGGAACCAAACTTCAGAGGCAGAGAAGATTTAATCACAAAACCCCATGTGACAAATATACCTCAGAGCAGAGATTAATATATAATATGGCCATCTTCTCTTGTGACATTTATTGGACTGTTACCCGCAAGCTCCATGAAACCCCTCCAAGCCAAGCAGCTAGACTCCCTCCCTCCCTCCCTCCCTCCCTCCCTCCCCCTCCCCCTCCCTCCCTCCCTCCCTCCCTCCCTCCCTCCCTCCCTCCCTCCCTCCCTCCCTCTCCACTCTAATCTAGCTGTAGGACCATACAGATTGGAATCAGAATACATGTAGAAAGCTGCAGCTTCCTCCGGCCATTCATCGTGCCGTGCGGTGGCCCGTTATTGGCAGGAGGAGGCCCCCGACGTGAAGGGCGAACGAATGCATTTCTGGAGATGACTGGAAGGCAGGGAAAGATTGAATTCTCCCCACTGTGCTGTGTGGAGGGAAGGAAGGACAGAGGGAGAAAAGGGTGAGTTTCCCAGAAATAGGCAATGATAGATGAGGTACATGGTGCAAGACAGCCAGCCCCGCTCTCCAGCCAGGCTGAATCAGGAGAACTGTCTGCCAGCTAAATGCCTCTCTCTACCTCCCTCTCTCTCACACATTCACTCTCTACTTTTCTACTCTCTACACGTCTCTCTCTCTCTCTCTCTCTCTCGCAACACAATCTGTTTTTCAGTGCTTACCAGCCGCAACAGATATGAAGATTGTTCTCTGAATCATTGCTTAATGAGCACACATTCTGGCAGGAACATTTTATTCTCTGGTGATCCAGGTGAACCAAGGATTTTATCCCCTGGGTTTCTCTAGAGAGCACAAACTTCTGTGGGCTGTGGATTGTAAATCATAACTGTTAATGTGGCGCTGTAACTTTTACATGTCACCAGTTTAAAAAAAATTATGTTCAGTCCTACACAAACTTATCAACATGCTTTCATTAGAATATGTTAAAGTAATGATAGTAAACCATTGTACTTATAGTGCATTCGGAAAGTATTCAGACCAGTTTTTTCCCACATTTTGTTACGTTACAGCCTTATTCTAAAATGGACCAATCTACACACAATGCCCCATAATGACAAAGGGAAAACAAATGTTATAATAATAAAAAACATAAATACCTTATTTACATAAGTATTCAAACACTTTGCTATGAAACTTGAAATTGAGCTCAGGTGCGTCCTGTTTACATTGATCATCCTTGAGATGTTTATACAACTTGAGTCCACCTGTGGTAAATTCAATTGATTGGACATGATTTGGAAAGGTACACACCTTTCTATATAAGAGCCCACATTTTACAATGCATGTCAGAGTGATAATCAAGCCATGAGGTTGAAGGAATTGTATCGAGGCACAGATCTGGTGAAGGGTACCAAATCATGTCTGCAGCATTGAAGGTCCCCAAGAACACAGTGGCCTCCATCATTCTTACGTGGAAGAAGTTTGGAACCACAAAGACTCTTCCTAGAGCTGGCTGCCCGGCCAAACTGAGCAATCGGGGGAGAAGGGCCTTGGTCAGGGAGGTGTCCAAGAACCCAATGGTCACTCTGACAGAGCTCCAGAGTTTCTCTGTGGAGATGGGATACCTTCCAGAAGGACAACCATCTCTGCAGCACTCCATCTATCAGGCATTTATGGTAGAGTGGCCAGACGGAAGCCACACCTCAGTAAAAGGTACTTGACAGGCCACTTGAAGTTTGTCAAAAGGCACCTAAAGACTCTCAGACCATGAGAAACAAGAGTCTCTGGTCTGATGAAACCAAGATAAAACTCTTTGGCCTGAATGTCAAGCGTCACGCCTGGAGGAAACCTGGCACCATCCCTACGGGAAGCACGGTGGTGGCAGAATCATGATGTGGGGATGTTTTTCAGAGGCAGGGACTGGTAAATGTAAATGTAAATGTCAGGATTGAGGGAAAGATGAATGGAGCAAAGTACAGAGAGATCCTTGATGAAATCCTTCTCCAGTGCGCTCAGGGCCTCAGACTGGGGCGAAGGTTCACCTTCCAACAGGACAACGCAGGAGTGGCTTTTGGAAAGTCTCTGAATGTCTCTGAGTGTCCCTGCCAGTGCCAGGACTTGAACCCGATCGAACATCTCCGGAGAGAAGGAAATAGCCGTGTGGTGATGCTCCCCATCCAACCTGACAGAGCTTGTGTGGATCTGCAGAGAAGAATGGGAGAAGCTCCCCAAATACAGGTCTGCCATGCTTGTAGCGTCATACTGAAGAAGACTCAATGCTGTAATCGCTGCCAATGGTGCTTCAACAAAGTACTGAGTAAAGGGTCTGAATACTTATGTAAATGTCATATTTCATGTTTTTATATACATTTGCTGAAATATATATATTTTTGTCATTATGGGATATTGTATTTACAAAATAATTGTGTTCATTTTAGAATAAGGCTGTAATGTAACAAAATGTGGAAAAAGTCAAGGAGTCTAAATACTTTTCGAATGCACTGTTTGCCATACACCCCCGTCTCCCATGGTTATGGAAAACATCATTCTATGAGTCATAAAGGTTGATTATTGTCCTTCATTACCAGTGGAAGTCTTCCTACAGGCTTCTTTTCTTCCTCTTGGTTTAGTCATCACTCACTCGTCACAGTCGCCTGGGGAGGAGAGAGGGAAGCAGCTGCCTACAAGCTCCGCTGAGCTAGACCACAGGTTGCACTCTGACCTATTACAGGGCTGTATCATCTTCTCAGGAATGCCCATTCCACAAGGTTCAACCTATTACAGGCCCGTTGCCCTTCCCAGGGATGCCCATTCCACAAGGTTCAACCTATTACAGGCCTGCTGCCCTTCCCAGGGATGCCCAATCCACAAGGTTCAACCTATTACAGGCCTGCTGCCCTTCCCAGGGATGTCCAATCCACAAGGTTCAACATACAACAGGCCTGCTGCCCTTCCCAGGGATGTCCAATCCACAAGGTTCAACATACAACAGGCCTGCTGCCCTACCCAGGGATGTCCAATCCACAAGGTTCAACATACAACAGGCCTGCTGCCCTTCCCAGGGATGTCCAATCCACAAGGTTCAACATACAACAGGCCTGCTGCCCTTCCCAGGGATGTCCCATCCACAAGGTTCAACATACAACAGGCCTGCTGCCCTTCCCAGGGATGTCCAATCCACAAGGTTCAACATACAACAGGCCTGCTGCCCTTCCCAGGGATGTCCAATCCACAAGGTTCAACATACAACAGGCCTGCTGCCCTTCCCAGGGATGTCCAATCCACAAGGTTCAAACTATTACAGGCCTGCTGCCCTACCCAGGGATGTCCAATCCACAAGGTTCAAACTATTACAGGCCTGCTGCCCTTCCCAGGGATGTCCCATCCACAAGGTTCAACATACAACAGGCCTGCTGCCCTTCCCAGGGATGTCCAATTGAAAAGGTAGATGTGTGTTTTTCTTTGGGCTGTTTTCTATTGTAGCCTGTTGTTTCCCCTTGGGCATCCTTTATTCATTGCTTAGATAGATGTACATGACCCTTAAAAACAACAGAAGCCATCCGAGGGTAAGTATTTGATGTCTGTGACATTCTGCTAACCTGGAATGACTGAGGCAAGATGAGTGAGAGATGGAGGGGGTAGAAAGAGGGGGGCAGAAAGCAGCGCATAGGGATCAGGAGAGCAAATCAGGCAAATTAAATCAACGTTACCAGACAGAACAAAAGGTTATGCACAATATTAGAGAGGAAAAAAATGTGTACATATTTTCTGTCAAGGTAATACGCTTTGGCATGACTTCACACGGTTATTTTTTTTGAGGGTAGAGCTTTCTATACCTTTCTATACCTTGTTGATCATGGTATCTCCCTCAGTATACACTGTTAAGTTTGATGGTTACACACGCACTGTAGTTGAGACACACATGCGTCTGACCATGCTTCATTTGATGTACCACCACACGGAGGTAGAATTAGCATGCTGTCTGTTGAGGATGGAAGAAAAGGAAACATTCCCTTGAATATATTGCTTCTCTTCTCCTCCTTCCCCTCAGATGACTACTTCTCATCAACCATCCCATATTTAATTAGTGGAACTTAATGCTTTACAAACAGTCTCAGGAAATTTTAATGAGAGTCCCTAATTAGCCATTGGTGAAGTCATAATCACTTCTGAAATGCGTTAAGCTGTAGGTCTGTTAGTAAAGTAATGAACTGCTCTGGTCCACCCAGCCAGCCACCATCTTCTTTGGTACTGTCAAGTTAAAAGGGGAGCGATGAATAGCACTCACTTTGGTCTTATCTCTGGATCCTCCACTCCATGGTAAATATAAAACGCTCCATGGTAAATATAAAACGATCCATGGTAAATATAAAACGCTCCATGGTAAATATAAAACGCTCCATGGTAAATATAAAACGCTCCATGGTAAATATAAAACGCTCCATGGTAAATATAAAACTCTCCATGGTAAATATAAAACGCTCCATGGTAAATATAAAACGCTCCATGGTAAACACTCCATGGTAAATATAAAACGCGCCATGGTAAATATAAAACACTCCATGGTAAATATAAAACGTTCCACGGTAAATATAAAACGCTCCACGGTAAATATAAAACGCTCCATGGTAAATATAAAACACTCCATGGTAAATATAAACGCTCCACGGTAAATATAAAACGCTCCATGGTAAATATAAAACGATCCATGGTAAATATAAAACGCTCCATGGTAAATATAAAACGCTCCATGGTAAATATAAAACGCTCCATGGTAAATATAAAACGCTCCATGGTAAATATAAAACTCTCCATGGTAAATATAAAACGCTCCATGGTAAACACTCCATGGTAAATATAAAACGCTCCATGGTAAATATAAAACACTCCATGGTAAATATAAAACGTTCCACGGTAAATATAAAACGCTCCACGGTAAATATAAAACGCTCCATGGTAAATATAAAACACTCCATTGTAAATATAAACGCTCCACGGTAAATATAAAACGCTCCACGGTAAATATAAAACACTCCATGGTAAATATAAAACGCTCCATGGTAAACACTCCATGGTAAATATAAAACTCTCCATGGTAAATATAAAATGCTCCATGGTAAATATAAAGTGCTCCATGGTAAATATAAAATGCTCCATGGTAAATATAAAACACTCCATGGTAAATATAAAACTCTCCATGGTAAATATAAAATGCTCCATGGTAAATATAAAACGCTCCATGGTAAATATAAAACGCTCCATGGTAAATATAAAACGCTCCTTGGGAAATATAAAACGCTCCATGGAAAATATAAAACGCTCCATGGTAAATATAAACACTCCATGGTAAATATAAAACACTACATGGTAAATATAAACACTCCATGGTAAATATAAAACGCTCCATGGTAAATATAAAACGCTCCATGGTAAACACTCCATGGTAAATATAAAACGCGCCATGGTAAATATAAAACACTCCATGGTAAATATAAAACGTTCCACGGTAAATATAAAACGCTCCACGGTAAATATAAAACGCTCCATGGTAAATATAAAACACTCCATGGTAAATATAAACGCTCCACGGTAAATATAAAACGCTCCATGGTAAATATAAAACGATCCATGGTAAATATAAAACGCTCCATGGTAAATATAAAACGCTCCATGGTAAATATAAAACGCTCCATGGTAAATATAAAACGCTCCATGGTAAATATAAAACGCTCCATGGTAAATATAAAACTCTCCATGGTAAATATAAAACGCTCCATGGTAAATATAAAACGCTCCATGGTAAACACTCCATGGTAAATATAAAACGCTCCATGGTAAATATAAAACACTCCATGGTAAATATAAAACGTTCCACGGTAAATATAAAACGCTCCACGGTAAATATAAAACGCTCCATGGTAAATATAAAACACTCCATTGTAAATATAAACGCTCCACGGTAAATATAAAACGCTCCACGGTAAATATAAAACACTCCATGGTAAATATAAAACTCTCCATGGTAAATATAAAACTCTCCATGGTAAATATAAAATGCTCCATGGTAAATATAAAGTGCTCCATGGTAAATATAAAATGCTCCATGGTAAATATAAAACACTCCATGGTAAATATAAAACTCTCCATGGTAAATATAAAATGCTCCATGGTAAATATAAAACGCTCCATGGTAAATATAAAACGCTCCATGGTAAATATAAAACGCTCCTTGGGAAATATAAAACGCTCCATGGAAAATATAAAACGCTCCATGGTAAATATAAACACTCCATGGTAAATATAAAACACTACATGGTAAATATAAACACTCCATGGTAAATATAAACGCTCCATGGTAAATATAAAACTCTCCATGGTAAACACTCCATGGTAAATATAAAACACTCCATGATAAATAAAAAATGCTCCATGGTAAATATAAAACGCTCCACGGTAAATATAAAACACTCCATGGTAAATATAAAACGCTCCATGGTAAACACTCCATGGTAAATATAAAACTCTCCATGGTAAATATAAAATGCTCCATGGTAAATATAAAGTGCTCCATGGTAAATATAAAATGCTCCATGGTAAATATAAAACACTCCATGGTAAATATAAAACTCTCCATGGTAAATATAAAATGCTCCATGGTAAATATAAAACGCTCCATGGTAAATATAAAACGCTCCATGGTAAATATAAAACGCTCCTTGGGAAATATAAAACGCTCCATGGAAAATATAAAACGCTCCATGGTAAATATAAACACTCCATGGTAAATATAAAACACTACATGGTAAATATAAACACTCCATGGTAAATATAAACGCTCCATGGTAAATATAAAACTCTCCATGGTAAACACTCCATGGTAAATATAAAACACTCCATGATAAATAAAAAATGCTCCATGGTAAATATAAAACGCTCCATGGTAAATATAAAACGCTCCATGGTAAATATAAAACGCTCCATGGTAAATATAAAACGCTCCATGGTAAATATAAAACGCTCCATGGTAAACACTCCATGGTAAATATAAAACGCTCCATGGTAAACACTCCATGGTAAATATAAAACGCTCCATGGTAAATATAAAATGCTCCATGGTAAATATAAAACGCTCCATGGTAAATATAAAACACTCCATGATAAATAAAAAATGCTCCATGGTAAATATAAAACGCTCCATGGTAAATATAAAACGCTCCATGGTAAATATAAAACGCTCCATGGTAAATATAAAACGCTCCATGGTAAACACTCCATGGTAAATATAAAACGCTCCATGGTAAACACTCCATGGTAAATATAAAACGCTCCATGGTAAATATAAAATGCTCCATGGTAAATATAAAACGCTCCATGGTAAATATAAAATGCTCCATGGTAAACACTCCATGGTAAATATAAAACGCTCCATGGTAAATATAAAATGCTCCATGATAAATATAAATGCTCCATGGTAAATATAAAACGCTCCATGATAAATATAAAATGCTCCATGTTAAATATAAAACGCTCCATGGTAAATATAAAACGCTCCATGGTAAATATAAAACGCTCCATGGTAAATATAAAACGCTCCATGGTAAATATAAAACGCTCCATGGTAAATATAAAACGCTCCATGGTAAATATAAAACGCTCCATGGTAAATATAAAACGCTCCATGGTAAATATAAAACGCTCAATGGTAAACACTCCATGGTAAATATAAAACGCTCCATGGTAAACACTCCATGGTAAATATAAAACGCTCCATGGTAAATATAAAACGCTCCATGGTAAATATAAATGCTCCATGGTAAATATAAAACGCTCCATGGTAAATATAAAACGCTCCATGGTAAACACTCCATGGTAAATATAAAACACTCCATGGTAAATATAAAATGCTCCATGGTAAATATAAAACGCTCCATGGTAAATATAAAACGCTCCATGGTAAATATAAAACACTCCATGGTAAATATAAAACGCTCCATGGTAAATATAAAACGCTCCATGGTAAATATAAAACGCTCCATGGTAAACACTCCATGGTAAATATAAAACGCACCATGGTAAATACAAAACGCTCCATGGTAAATATAAAACGCTCCATGGAAAATATAAATGCTCCATGGTAAATATAAAACGCTCCATGGTAAATATAAAACACCCCATGGTAAATACAAAACGCTCCATGGTAAATATAAAGCGCTCCATGGTAAATATAAAACGCTCCATGGTAAATATAAAACGCTCCATTTTAAATATAAAACACTCCATGGTAAATATAAAAAGCTCCATGGTAAATATTAAACACTCCATGGTAAATATAAAACACTCCATGGTAAATATAAAACGCTCCATGGTAAACACTCCATGGTAAATATAAAACACTCCATGGTAAATATAAAACGCTCCATGGTAAATATAAAACACTCCATGGTAAATATAAAACGCTCCACGGTAAATATAAAACGCTCCATGGTAAATATAAAACGCTCCATTTTAAATATAAAACACTCCATGGTAAATATAAAAGCTCCACGGTAAATATAAAACACTCCATGGTAAATATAAAACACTCCATGGTAAATATAAAACGCTCCATGGTAAACACTCCATGGTAAATATAAAACACTCCATGGTAAATATAAAACGCTCCATGGTAAATATAAAACACTCCATGGTAAATATAAAATGCTCCATGGTAAATATAAAACACTCCATGGTAAATATAAAACTCTCCATGGTAAATATAAAATGCTCCATGGTAAATATAAAACGCTCCATGGTAAATATAAAATGCTCCATGGTAAATATAAAACGCTCCATGGTAAATATAAAATGCTCCATGGTAAATATAAAACGCTCCTTGGGAAATATAAAACGCTCCATGGAAAATATAAAACGCTCCATGGTAAATATAAAACGCTCCATGGTAAATATAAAACGCTCCATGGTAAATACAAAACGCTCCATGGTAAATATAAAGCGCTCCATGATAAATAAAAAACGCTCCATGGTAAATATAAAACGCTCCATGGTAAATATAAAACACTCCATGGTAAATATAAAACTCTCCATGGTAAACACTCCATGGTAAATATAAAACACTCCATGGTAAATATAAACACTCCATGGTAAATATAAACGCTCCATGGTAAATATAAAACTCTCCATGGTAAACACTCCATGGTAAATATAAAACACTCCATGATAAATAAAAAATGCTCCATGGTAAATATAAAACGCTCCATGGTAAATATAAAACGCTCCATGGTAAATATAAAACGCTCCATGGTAATTATAAAACGCTCCATGGTAAACACTCCATGGTAAATATAAAACGCTCCATGGTAAACACTCCATGGTAAATATAAAACGCTCCATGGTAAATATAAAATGCTCCATGGTAAACACTCCATGGTAAATATAAAACACTCCATGATAAATAAAAAATGCTCCATGGTAAATATAAAACGCTCCATGGTAAATATAAAACGCTCCATGGTAAATATAAAACGCTCCACGGTAAATATAAAACTCTCCATGGTAAATATAAAATGCTCCATGGTAAATATAAAACGCCCCATGGTAAATATAAAACGCTCCATGGTAAATATAAAACACTCCATGGTAAATATAAAACGCTCCATGGTAAATATAAAAGGCTCCATGGTAAACACTCCATGGTAAATATAAAACGCTCCATGGTAAACACTCCATGGTAAATATAAAACGCTCCATGGTAAATATAAAACACTCCATGTTAAATATAAAACGCTCCATGGTAAATATAAAACGCTCCATGGTAAATATAAAACACTCCATGGTAAATATAAAACGCTCCATGGTAAATATAAAACGCTCCATGGTAAATATAAAACACTCCATGGTAAATATAAAACGCTCCATGGTAAATATAAAACGCTCCATGGTAAATATAAAACACTCCATGGTAAATATAAAACGCTCCATGGTAAACAAAACTCCCATGGTAAATATAAAATGCTCCATGGTAAATATAAAACGCTCCATGGTAAATATAAAACGCTCCATGGTAAATATAAAACGCTCCATGGTAAATATAAAACACTCCATGGTAAATATAAAAGGCTCCATGGTAAACGCTCCATGGTAAATATAAAATGGTAAACACTCCATGGTAAATATAAAACGCTCCATGCTCCATGGTAAATATGGTAAATACAAAACGCCATGGTAAATATAAAACGCTCCATGGGTAAATATAAAATAAAACTCCATGGTAAATATAAAATGCTCCATGGTAAATATAAAACGCTCCATGGTAAATATAAAACATGGTAAATATAAAATGCTCCATGGTAAATATAAAACGCTCCATGGTAAATATAAAACGCTCCATGGTAAATATAAAACGCTCCATGGTAGATGTAAACACTCCATGGTAAACACTCCATGGTAAATATAAAACGCTCCATGGTAAATATAAAACGCTCCATGGTAAACACTCCATGGTAAATATAAAACGCTCCATGGTAAATATAAAAGGCTCCATGGTAAACACTCCATGGTAAATAAAAACGCTCCATGGTAAAAAAATATAAAATGCGCTCCATGGTAAATATAAAACACTAAACACATGGTAAATATAAAACGCTCCATGGTAAATATAAAACGCTCCATGGTAAATATAAAACGGTAAATATAAAACTCCATGGTAAATATAAAACACTCCATGGTTAAATATAAAACGCTCCATGGTAAATATAAAACACTCCATGGTAAATATAAAACGCTCCATGGTAAATATAAAACGCTCCATGGTAAACACTCCATGGTAAATATAAAACGCCCATGGTAAATATAAAATGCTCCATGGTAAATATAAAATGCTCCATGGTAAATATAAATGCTCCATGGTAAATATAAAATGCTCCATGGTAAATATAAAACGCTCCATGGTAAATATAAAACTCTCCATGATAAATATAAAACGCTCCATGGTAAACACTCCATGGTAAATATAAAATGCTCCATGGTAAATATAAAACGCTCCATGGTAGATATAAAACGCTCCATGGTAAACACTCCAGGGTAAATATAAAACACTCCATGGTAAATATAAAACGCTCCATGGTAAATATAAAAGGCTCCATGGTAAACACTCCATGGTAAATATAAAACGCTCCATGGTAAATATAAAACGCCCCATGGTAAATATAAAATGCTCCATGGTAAATATAAAACACTCCATGGTAAATATAAAACGCTCCATGGTAAATATAAACACTCCATGGTAAATATAAAACGCTCCATGGTAAATATAAAACGCTCCATGGTAGATATAAAACGCTCCATGGTAAACACTCCATGGTAAATATAAAACGCTCCATGGTAAATATAAAACGCCCCATGGTAAATATAAAACGCTCCATGGTAAATATAAAACACTCCATGTTAAATATAAAACGCTCCATGGTAAATATAAAACACTCCATGGTAAATATAAAACGCTCCATGGTAAATATAAAACGCTCCATGGTAAACACCCCATGGTAAATATAAAACGCTCCATGGTAAATATAAAACGCTCCATGGTAAATATAAAACGCTCCATGGTAAATATAAAACGCTCCACGGTAAATATAAAACTCTCCATGGTAAATATAAAATGCTCCATGGTAAATATAAAACGCTCCATGGTAAATATAAAACACTCCATGGTAAATATAAAACGCTCCATGGTAAACACTCCATGGTAAATATAAAACGCTCCATGGTAAATATAAAACGCTCCATGGTAGATATAAAACGCTCCGTGGTAAACACTCCAGGGTAAATGTAAAACACTCCATGGTAAATATAAAACGCTCCATGGTAAATATAAAACACTCCATGGTAAATATAAAACGCTCCACGGTAAATATAAAACGCTCCACGGTAAATATAAAACGCTCCATGGTAAATATAAAACGCTCCATGGTAAATATAAAACACTCCATGGTAAATATAAAACGCTCCATGGTAAATATAAAACGCTCCATGGTAAACACTCCATGGTAAATACAAAACGCTCCATGGTAAATATAAAACGCTCCATGGTAAATATAAAACGCTCCATGGTAAATATAAAACGCTCGACGGTAAATATAAAACTCTCCATGGTAAATATAAAATGCTCCATGGTAAATATAAAACGCTCCATGGTAAATATAAAACGCTCCATGGTAAACACTCCATGGTAAATATAAAACGCTCCATGGTAAATATAAAACGCTCCATGGTAGATGTAAAACACTCCATGGTAAACACTCCAGGGTAAATATAAAACACTCCATGGTAAATATAAAACGCTCCATGGTAAATATAAAAGGCTCCATGGTAAACACTCCATGGTAAATATAAAACGCTCCATGGTAAACACTCCATGGTAAATATAAAACGCTCCATGGTAAATATAAAACGCCCCATGGTAAATATAAAACGCTCCATGGTAAATATAAAACACTCCATGTTAAATATAAAACGCTCCATGGTAAATATAAAACACTCCATGGTAAATATAAAACGCTCCATGGTAAATATAAAACGCTCCATGGTAAACACTCCATGGTAAATATAAAACGCTCCATGGTAAATATAAAACGCTCCATGGTAAATATAAAACGCTCCATGGTAAATATAAAATGCTCCATGGTAAATATAAAACGCTCCATGGTAAATATAAAACTCTCCATGATAAATATAAAACGCTCCATGGTAAACACTCCATGGTAAATATAAAACGCTC
The DNA here is from genome assembly GCF_021184085.1 of Oncorhynchus gorbuscha. Taxonomy (NCBI): domain Eukaryota; kingdom Metazoa; phylum Chordata; class Actinopteri; order Salmoniformes; family Salmonidae; genus Oncorhynchus; species Oncorhynchus gorbuscha. The sequence continues at coordinate 61,188,717 of NC_060184.1, forward strand.
CATGGTAAATATAAAACGCTCCATGGTAGATATAAAACGCTCCATGGTAAACACTCCAGGGTAAATATAAAACACTCCATGGTAAATATAAAACGCTCCATGGTAAATATAAAAGGCTCCATGGTAAACACTCCATGGTAAATATAAAACGCTCCATGGTAAATATAAAACGCCCCATGGTAAATATAAAATGCTCCATGGTAAATATAAAACACTCCATGGTAAATATAAAACGCTCCATGGTAAACACTCCATGGTAAATATAAAACGCTCCATGGTAAATATAAAACGCTCCATGGTAGATATAAAACGCTCCATGGTAAACACTCCATGGTAAATATAAAACGCTCCATGGTAAATATAAAACGCCCCATGGTAAATATAAAACGCTCCATGGTAAATATAAAACACTCCATGTTAAATATAAAACGCTCCATGGTAAATATAAAACACTCCATGGTAAATATAAAACGCTCCATGGTAAATATAAAACGCTCCATGGTAAACACCCCATGGTAAATATAAAACGCTCCATGGTAAATATAAAACGCTCCATGGTAAATATAAAACGCTCCATGGTAAATATAAAACGCTCCACGGTAAATATAAAACTCTCCATGGTAAATATAAAATGCTCCATGGTAAATATAAAACGCTCCATGGTAAATATAAAACACTCCATGGTAAATATAAAACGCTCCATGGTAAACACTCCATGGTAAATATAAAACGCTCCATGGTAAATATAAAACGCTCCATGGTAGATATAAAACGCTCCGTGGTAAACACTCCAGGGTAAATGTAAAACACTCCATGGTAAATATAAAACGCTCCATGGTAAATATAAAACGCTCCACGGATAAATATAAAACGCTCCACGGTAAATATAAAACACTCCATGGTAAATATAAAACGCTCCATGGTAAATATAAAACGCTCCACGGATAAATATAAAACGCTCCACGGTAAATATAAAACTCTCCATGGTAAATATAAAATGCTCCAAGGTAAATATAAAACACTCCATGGTAAATATAAAACGCTCCATGGTAAATATAAAATGCTCCATGGTAAATATAAAACACTCCATGGTAAATATAAAACGCTCCATGGTAAATATAAAACGCTCCATGGTAAAATGGTAAATATAAAACGTTCCATGGTAAATATAAAACGCTCCATGGTAAATATAAAACGTTCCATGGTAAACACTCCAGGGTAAAAATAAAACGCTCCATGGTAAATATAAAACGATCCATGGTAAACACTCCATGGTAAATATAAAACGCTCCATGGTAAACACTCCATGGTAAATATAAAATGACTTGGACCGCCAAACTGAGATTAGTGTGTGTGTTTTTGTTGTCAGCAGCGGTTTCAACCGGTTCAGGGAACAGAACCGAAAACTGTAAAATAATTCAAATGAAACAGAACCAGAAACGTAAATTATCTCTAGTGTTCTGGAACAAAACCATAATTTTCATAAGAACCGGATAATAATGTTATTTTTTGTTAAAAAAATATTCCTAATGTCTAGTATAAAATTCTGCAAGTTATGATGCTAGTAATAGGCTAAACACATGTCAAATCACATCATGTCAACCATGTGCCCTCCATGTCCACCACTCTTCCTCTCCCTCCTGTGAGGGCAATTTCTTTTAAACCTTACCGATGCTTGTGTACTACAAACTGTTAAAGAAACTCGATCATACAAGATAGAATTGTGTGTGTATTAGTAAAGGCCTGTTTTAACTGTTGTTTGTGTGTGTATAGAATAAGAACCTAACTAGGAAAGTATGTCCCATGATGATCTTAGGACACAACCGAGAGCCGACAGGCGAGACGTATGGTTTCCTGTCAGTCAGGAGAGAATGAACTGGTTTCTCTTAATCTACTGAAAACAGAGCAAAGTGTTGCATCCTACACACCAGTTGAAAGCTGTTGTCCTGTTTCTGGACAAAAGGTTCATGCTTGTGTATGTGTGTGGGTGTGAAACCCCACATCATCTAGGTAGACAGTGAAAGGCACCTGCTTGCTCAGTACAGGGAACCGTTGACTAATCGAGAGACACTGTGTCTGGAGAGATTTCCTGTTGTTCTGACACCTATTAGAAGTCTAGTATAACCAGCAGCTGCTACAGAATGAGACAATCTTTCTCACCGTTTGTCTGTACCTTGTACCCCAGTTTCGTCTCATCTCGTCCTCCACACACATAGCAAGATCACGTGTTTGGTACATGCTTGCATAAGACAACTTGACTATACAGTGCTTGTAAAAGTATTCATCCCCCTTGGCGTTTTTGCATTACAACCTGTAAGTTAAATAGATTTTTATTTGGATTTCCTGTTATGGACATACACAAAATAGGCTAAATTGATGAAGTGAAATGAAAAAAATTACTTGTTTAAAAAAAAAAAACTAAATAAAAAATGAAAACAGAAAAGTGGGACGTGCATATGTATTCACCCCCTTTGCTAAGAAGCCCCTAAATAAGATCTAGTGTAACCAATTACCTTCCGAAGTCACATAGTTAGTTAGAATGCACAAAGGTGGACTTTATTTAAGTGTCACATGATCTCAGTATATACAGTTGAAGTCGGAAGTTTACATACATTTAGGTTGGAGTCATTAAAACTTGTTTTTCAACCACTCCACAAATTTCTTGTTAACAAACTATAGTTTTGGCAAGGCGGTTAGGACATCTACTTTGTGCATGACACAAGTCATTTTTCCAACAATTGCTTACAGACAGATTATTTCACTTATAATTCACTGTATCACAATTCCAGTGGCTCAGAAGTTTACATATGCTAAGTTGACTGTGCCTTTAAACAGCTTGGACAATAACAGAAAATGATGTCATGGCTTTAGAAGCTTCTGATAGGCTAAATGATATCATTTGAGTCAATTGGACGTGTACCTGTGGATGTATTTCAAGGCCTACCTTCAAACTCAGTGCCTCTTTGCTTGACATCATGGGAAAATTAAAATAAATCAGCCAAGACCTCAGAAAAAGAATTGTAGACCTCCACAAGTCCGGTCCATCCTTGGGAGCAATTTCCAAATGCCTGAAGGTACCACGTTCATCTGTACAAACAATAGTATGCAAGTATAAACACCATGGGACCATGCAGCCGTCATACCTCTCAGGAAGGAGACGCGTTCTGTCTCCTAGAGATGAACGTACTTTGGTGCGGAAAGTGCAAGTCAATCCGAGAACAGCAGCAAAGAACCTTGTGGAGATGCTGGAGGAAACAGGTACAAAAGTATCTACATCCGCAGTAAAACGAGTTCTATATCGACATAACGTGAAAGGCCAATCAGCAATGAAGAACCACTGCTCCAAAACCGCCATTAAAAAAGCCAGACCACGGTTTACAACTGCACATGGGGACAAAGACCATACTTTTTGAACAAATGTCCTCTGGTTTGATGGGAAAAAAATAGAACTGTTTGGCCATAATGACCATCATTATGTTAGGGAGAAAAAGGGGGAGGCTTGCAAGCCGAAGAACACCATCAAAACTGTGAAGCACGGGGGTGGCAGCTTCATACTGTGGGGGTGCTTTGCTGCAGGAGGGACTGGTGCACTTCACAAAATAGATGACATCATGAGGGAGGAAAATGATGTTGAAATATTGAAGCAACATCTCAAGACATCAGTCATGTATTTAAAGCTTGGTCTCAAATGGGTCTTCCAAATGGACAATGACCCCAAGCATACTTCCAACATTGTCGCAAAAAGTCTTAAGGACAACAAAGTCAAGGTATTGGAGTGGCCATCACAAAGCCCTGACCTCAATCCTATAGACAATTTGTGGGCAGAACTGAAAAAGCGTGTGCGAGCAAGGAGGCCTACAAACCTGACTCAATTACACCAGCTCTGTCAGGAGGAATGGGTCAAAATTCACTCAACTTATTATGGGAAGCTTGTGGAAGGCTACCTGGAACGTTTGACCCAAGTTAAACCATTTAAAGGCAATGCTACCAAATGCTAATTGAGTGTATGTAAAGTTCTGACCCACTGGGAATGTGATGAAAGAAATAAAAGCTGAAATAAATCATTCTCTTTACAATTATTCTGACATTGCACATTATTAAAATAAAGTGGTGATCCTAACTAACCTAAGACAGCACATTTTTACTGGGATTAAATGTCTGGAATTGTGAATAACTGAGTTTAAATGTATTTGTCTAAGGTTTATGTAAATGTCCAACTTCAATTGTACACTCCTGTTTCGAACGGCTCCAGAGTCTGCAACACCACCAAGCAAGAGGCACCACCAAACAAACAGGTCAGGGACAAAGTTGTGTAGAAGTACAGATCAGGATTGGGTTATAAACAAATATCCAAAATTTTGAACATCCCACATACCTGCCATTAACAAACCTGCCATTAGAGGACTGCCAACAATACTCACAGACCAGGCAAGGAGGGTATTAATCAGAGAGGCAACAAAGAGACATAAAATAACCCTGAAAGAGCACCACAGCGGAGATTGAACTATCTGTCCATAAAACCACTTTAAGCCGTACACTCCACAGAGTTGGGCTTTACAGAAGACTGACCATAAAAAAAGCCATTGCTTAAAGAAAGAAATAAGCAAACATGTTTGGTGTTCGCCAAAAGGCATTTGGGAGACTCCCCAAACATATGGAAGAAGGTACTCTGGTCGTATGAGACTAAAATTGAGCTTTTGGGCCATCAAGGAAAAGGCTATGTCTGGTGCAAATCCATCACCTCTCATCACCCCAAGAACACTATCACCACAGTGAACCATGGTGGTGGCAGCATCATGCTGTGGAGATGATTTTCAGCGGAAGGGACTGGGAAACTGGTCAGAATTGAAGGAATGGTCCTTCTGTAGCTCAGTTGGTAGAGCATGGCGCTTGTAACGCCAGGGTAGTGGGTTCGATTCCCGGGATCACCCATACGTAGAATGTATGCACACATGACTGTAAGTCGCTTTGGATAAAAGCGTCTGCTAAATGGCATATTTTTGATAGATGATGCTAAATACAGGGAAATTCTTGATGGAAACTTGTTTCACTCTTCCAGAGATTTGAGACTGGGAAGGAGGTTCACCTTCCAGCAGGACAATGACCAAAAGCCTACTGCTAATGCAACACATGCGTGGTTTAAGGGGAAACATTTAAATGTCTTGGAAAGGCCTCGTCAAAGCCCAGACCTCAATCCAATTGAGAATCTGTGGTATGACTTAAAGATTGCTGTACACCTGCGGAACCCATCCAACTTGAAGGAGCTGGAGCAGTTTTGCCTTGAAGAATGGGGAAAAAATCCCAGTATCTAGATGTGCCAAGCTTATAGAGACATACCCCAAGAGACTTGCAGCTGTAATTGCTGCAAAAGGTGGCTCTACAAAGTATTGACTTTGAGGGGGATGAATAGTTATGCATGCTCAAGTTTTGTTTTATTTCTTGTTTGTTTCACAATAAAACATATTTTTCGTCTTCAAAGTGGTAGGCATGTTGTGTAAATCAAATGATATAACCCCCCCCAAAATACATTTTAATTCCAGGATGTAAAGACAACAAAATAGGAAAAATGCCAAGGGGGGTGAATACTTTCGCAAGCCACTGTATAAGGGTTCTGTACTCCCAGTGTCATTCGATGTCTTTGCCTTCCACCTCCGAGTGGATGTCTGACTAGCTACATTATTGCAATTCTTATTAAATGAAGGTTGATTGTTTGAAGAAATGACGAAGTCTGGTTAGTTAGACTTGGTGTCACAGTTTTCATATGGTGAAGGAGAGTCGGACCAAACTGCAGCGTGTATATTGCGATCCATGTTTAATCACACAACGTAAACACGAATAAACACAAACACTACAAAACAATAAATGAAAACCAAAAACAGCCTATACTTGTGTCAACTAACACAGCACAAGGACATCAAGACACTCAGGACAATCACCCACAATACAACCAAAGAATATGGCTGCCTAAATATGGTTCCCAATCAGAGACAACGATAAACACCTGCCTCTGAGAACCACTTCAGACAGCCATAGACTAACCTAGAACACCCCACTAAGCTACAATCCCACTATCTACACACCACATACAAAAACCCATGTCACACCCTGGCCTGAACAAATACATGAAGAAAAACACAAAATACTACGACCAGGGCGTGACACTTGGTTAGACTTTCCACGACATTCTGCTCAATTAAACATGTAAACAACTAGCTTACCCATTCCATAGCAAACTTCTCTATCCATGCTAATTGATGGGGCAAAATAATGCTCTAAATGTATAAACTTTGTTGATTTCACAGGTTCAAAAATGGGTTCGAACCGGTTCAGAACACTGGAACAGAACAAAACAAATAGCTGTTCTGTTCGGAATGGAATTATTAGAAAATCCTTTCAGTTCCAACCCCTGGTTGTCAGGATAAAAATTCTAGTTGCCCATTAAATCTATTAGTAGCCTCTCTCATCCTATTAGGTTAGCGGTCACCATAAAGCAGGAGAGACCCAGTGAATGTAACTCAGCTAAAGGCCCGTCCATATGATTGAATAATCTATGGTTCACTATGACCCAGCTCTGACTGTTGTCATGGTCTGGGCCTGGTACTGAGGGAACGAACAGATAAGGAATGAGCATATAACGAGAGGTTTGTCCTTCACATGGTCAGTAGATTGCTGCGAGACTTTTCGGAGGATTGTGTCTCTCTCCCAGTGCACTGGTCTGTCTATTAAACCTTTTAAAATATATAATTTGTTTGCCTTATCCTGTTATCCAGCATTTACACACTTTGGGAAAATTGACGATTCCTAACAGTGTTTGCGTGTGTGAGTGCGTGCGTGCGTGTGTGTGTTAGGACCTTCTCTCTGACTAAACTAAACATAGTTTATCGTTGTCGAAGCTGATCCGTGTTCTCATTATCAGATTGCACTTTGAAACAGAGACTTTCAGGAACGCTCTGAAACCAAATGTGAGAGAGAGGACACAAGGAGAAGAGGAGAAGGGAGAGAGAGGGAGAGGAGAAGAGGGATGGGGAGATGTTTACCAGTCAGGACTCTCAGGAGATGGTGAGGTAACATGAAAAGCTGCCATCTTCTTTTAAGCTTACTAACTGTAGGTGCAGCCTAACAATAAATATCCCAGCTTGCACAGAATGATCAACACCTAACATAAGTTCTTGTAGACTGTGAGGAAAATATTGGCAGTTTCAGCATGCTGTGAATACTCCCACAGTCTGACGTAAACATTTGTGTAAATTTCTGTCCCTAATAGCGCAACATGAAATCCTAACATGCTAACAGCCCACAAAGATTCAGGCTCCACGTATGTTCAGTATTTTTTCACACACAACTTGTTTAAGGTCTCAGCCTGGTCTTACAGACCTGACGTAACATAATAAATGTATATCCAGGACATTCAAATCACTATGATATGTTACACGAAGTGGAAGAAGCATTTTCCTTTAACGAGTCTGACGAGAAGGATATACTGCTCTCCCGGGAACAGGCCCAGATGCCCATCATTTGCGTGAAGAAAAGACGGAGGAAAAGAGGACGCAGGTCGGGCTGCCTTCTGAGAATCCGTAGGCGAGCAAGTAAACACCCACTGCCTTCCGTTCTACTTGATAACATGCAATCATTGGAAAATAGAATTGATGACCTACGATTACGATTATCCTACCAACGGGACATTAAGAACTGTAATATCTTGTGTTTCACCGAGTCGTGGCTGAACGACGACACAGATAATATAGAGCTGGCGGGATTTTCCATGCACCGGCAGAACAGAGATGCTACATCTGGTAAGACGAGGGATGGGGGTGTGTGTCTTTTTGTCAATAACAGCTGGTGCGCTAAAGAAGTCTCAAGGTATTGCTCGCCTGAGGTAGAGTACCTTATGATAAGCTGTAGACCACACAATCTACCAAGAGAGTTCTCATCTATATTATTCATAGTCGTCTATTTACCACCACAGACCGATGCTGGCCACAGATCGTACGTACATTTCCCAACTAGAAGCCATGGATTACAGGCAACATCCACATTGAGCTAAAGACTAGAGCTGCCGCTTTCATGGAGCGGGACACTAATCTGGATGGTTATAAGAAATCCCGCTATGTCCTCAGACGAACCATCATACAAGCAAAGCGTCAATACAGGATTAAGATTGAATCGTACAACACCGCCTCTGACGCTCGTCGGATGTGGCAGGGATTTATAACTATTAAGGACTACAAAGGGAAACCCAGACGTAAGCTGCCCACTGACGTGAGCTGACCAGACGAGCTAAATAACTTTGATGCTCGCTTCGAGGAAAGCAACTCTGAAGAATGCACAAGAGCACCAGCTGTTCTGGATGACTGTGTGATAATGCACTCTGTAGCCGATGTATGCAAGACCTTTAAACAGATCAACATTCACAAAGCCGTGGGACCAGATGGATTACTCAAAGCATGCACCAACTGGCAAGTGTCTTCACTGACATTTTCAACCTCTCCCATTTTCAACCTCTCTCTCTCCCTGAGTCTGTAATACCTACATGTTTCAAGCAGACCCGGTGTCCCAGGAAGCAAAGGTAACCTGCTTACATGATTAACGCCACGTAGCACTCACATCGGTAGCCATGAAGTGCTTTGAAAGGCTGGTCATGGCTCACATCAACAGCGTCTGCTAAATGACTTAAATGTAATGTAAATGTAACAGCATCCTCCCGGATACTGTAGACCCACACCAATTCAGATACTGCCCTAACAGATCAACAGATGACACAATCTCAATCACACTGCCATTTCCCATCTGTACAAAAGGACACCTATGTGAAAATGCTGTTCATTGACTAGAGCTCAGTGTTCAACACCATAGTGCCCACAAAGCTCATCACTAAGCTAAGGACCCTGGGACTAATCACCTCCCTCTGCAACTGGTGGTAACGGTAGGCAACAACACATCTGCCACGCTGATCCTCAACACTGGGCCCCCTCAGGGGTGGGAACTTAGTCCCCTCCTGTACTCCCTGTTCATCCATGAATGTGTGGCCAAACACGACGAAGGGCTGGTAGTTTGCCCCCGATTATGCATTGCGCAGACCACACCACCCTCTGGAGAGGCCTGCAGTTGCGGGCGGTGCATTTGCCGTACCAGGCACTGATACAGCCCGATAGGATGCTCTCAGTTGTGCACCTGTAAAAGTTTGTGAGGGTTTTAGGTGCCAAGCCTAATTTATTCAGCCTCCTGAGGTTGAAGAGTTGCTTTTGTGCCTTCTTCACCACACTGTCTGCGTTGGTGGACCATTTCAGATCGTCAGTAATGTGTCAGTAATGTGTACGCCGAGGAACTTGAAGCTTTCCACCTGCTCCACTGTGGTCCTGTCAATGTGGAGAGAGGTGTGCTCCCTCTGCTGTTACCTGAAGTCCACTATCAATTCCTTTGTTTTGTCGAAATTGAGTGAGAGGTTATTTTCCTGGCACCACACTCCTAGGGCCCTCACCTATAATAATAATATAATATAATATATGCCATTTAGCAGACGCTTTTATCCAAAGCGACTTACAGTCATGTGTGCATACATTCTACGTATGGGTGATCCCGGGAATCAAACCCACAACCCTGGCGTTACAAGCGCCATGCTCTACCAACTGAGCTACAGAAGGACCACTATAGGTTGTCTTGTCATTGTCGGTAATCAGTCTGCAAACTTGTTGATTGAGTTGGAGCCATGCATGGCCACACAGTCATGGGTGAGCAGGGAGTACATGAAGGGGCTGAGCATGCACCCTTGTGGGGCCCCAGTTTTGAGGATCAGGGAAGTGGAGGTGTTGTTTCCTACTTTCCCCACCTGGGGGTGGCCCATCAGGAAAACCAGGACGCAGTTGTACAGGGAGGGGTTCAGAACCATGGCCCGAGCTTAATGATGAGCTTGGAGCGTACTATGGTGTTGAATGCTGAGCTATAGTCAATGAACAGCATTCTTACATACGTTTTCCTCTTGTCCAGATGGGAAAGGGCAGTGTGCAGTGCGATGGCAATTGCATTCTCTGTGGATCTATTGGAGCTGTAAGCAAATTTAAATGGGTCTAGGGTGACTAGTCACTCAAAGAACATCATGATAACAGAAGTGTGTGCTATGGGGTGATAGTAATTTAGTTCAGTTATTTGCTTTCTTGGGTACAGGAACATTGGTGGACATCTTGAAGCATGTGGAGACAGCAGATATGGATAGGGAGAGATTGAATATGTCCGTAAACACTCCAGCCAGCTAGTCTATGTATGCTCTGAGGACGCGGCTTGGAATACCGTCTGGGCCAACAGCCTTGTGAGAGTTAACACGCTTAAATGTCTTACTCAAATCGGCCAAGGAGAAAGAGAGCCCACAGTCCTTGGTAGCGGGCTACATGAATGGCACTGTGTTATTCTCAAAACGGGCAAATAAGTTGTTTAGCTTGACCGGAAGCAAGACGTCTGTGTCCGTGACGTGGCTGATTTTCGTTTGTGACTGTCTGTAGCCCTGACACATACGTCTCGTGTCTGAGCCGTTGAATTGCGACTCCACTTTGTCTCTATACTGACGTTTTGCCTGTTTGATTGCCTTATGGAGGGAATAACTACACTCTTTGTATTCAGCCATATTCCCAGCCACCTTGCCATTTTTAAATTCGGTGGGTTGCGATTTCAGTTTTGCACGAATGCTGCCATCCATCCACAGTTTCTGGTTAGTGTATGTTTTAATAGACACAGTGGGGTACCACATCTCCTATACACTTCCTGATAAACTCAGTCACCGTATCCGTGTATTCAGAGGCTACCCGGAACATATCCCGTTCTGCGCGATCAAAATAATCTTGAAGCGTGGATTCCGATTGGTCAGACCAGCATTGAATTGTCCTTAGCATGGGTACTTCCTGTTTGAGTTTCTGCCTATAGGAAGGGATGAGCAAAATGGAGTTGTGATCAGATTTGCCAAAGGGAGAGCGGGGGAGTGCCTTGCAGGCATTTTTAAAAGCTCTCTGAGCGGGTGGTACAGTCAATGTGTTGGTAGAACTTCGGAAGCCTTTTCCTCAAATTTGCTTATTTAAAATCCCCAGCTACAATAAATGCGGCCTCAGGATATGTGGTTTCTAGTTTGCATAAAGTCCAGTGAAGTTCTTTTAGAGCCATGGTGGTATCGGCTTGAGGAGGAATATACATGGCTGTGACTATAACCGAAGAGAATTCTCTTGGGAGGTAATACGGTATGCATTTGATTGTGAGGTATTCCGTGTTGGGTGAACAAAAGGACTTGAGTTTCTGTATGTTATCACAATCACACCATGAGTAGCTAATCATGAAACACCTCCGCCTTTCTTCTTCCTGGGGAGTTCTTTATTCCTGTCTGCGCGATGTACTGAGATCCCATCTGGCTGTATGAACAAAGACCGTATTTCCTGAGAGAGCCATGTTTCCATGAAAGAGTACGTTACAATCTCTGATGTCTCTCTGGAAGGAGATTCTCGCCCTGAGCTCATCTACTTTATTATCCAGAGACTGAATATTAGCGCGTAATATACTCAGAAGCTGTGGATGGTGTGCGCGCCTCCTAGAAGTCCAGTCCGAATACCTCTTCTCCTTCGGCTGTGTTTTGGATCAGCCTCTGGAATCAGTTAAATTCCCCTAGGGGGTACGAACAAAGGATCCAATTCGGGAAAGTTGTATTGCCGGTCGTAATGCTGGTGAGTTACCGTCGCTCTGATATTCAAAAGTTATTTCTGGCTGTATGTAATAACACAAAACATTTCCTGGACTAATATGTAAAAGATAACACACAAAAAACGAAATACTGCAAAGTTGCTTAGGAGCTCGAAGCAGAGATGCCCAATTGTCGGCGCCATCTTCACGTACTAAAGGCAAAAACTGAAGTAGGGTGGTTAGGGTATATAACGCGAACGTCTAGAAACCCAAAGGATCACAAAGGACCACAAGATTAAATCTCACATCACGGACAACTTTAGCATTTTAGCTAACTTTTCAACTACTTACTACTTTTCAGTTACTTTGTAACTACTTAGCATGTTAGCTAACCATTCCCCTAACCCTAACTTAAACATTTTTATCTAACCCTTTCCCTAACCCTGACCTTAACCATTTAAACTAACTCCTAAACTTATCCCTGACCTTAACCCCTAACTTATAGCATCAGATTAGCTAGCTAGCTAACATTAGCCAGCTAGCTGATGTTAGCCACCTAGCTAGAATTCATAACATATCATAAGTTTAGCAAATTCATAACATATTGCACGTTTTCCAAATTCGAAACATATTATACATGCTGTGCTGAATTATTATTATTTTGCCCGCTCTACAGATGACTATATCGGTCCGCTAATACAGGACTAGTAAAGGCCCAGTGCACTAAAAAAGTGTTATATTTTTCAGATTTTTCACTGGGTGTTGCAGCACCCTTAGCACCCATACCTAATGGCTATGGCCAGAGTTGATGTTGTTGTAGCGTCCTGCCTGCTTGTTTCTCTGGAAGGCTTCCTCTTAGCTCAGCCCTCTCAATTGAGTCCCAAATGGCACGCTATTCCCTATGTACTGAAGTGCACTACGTTTGACCAAGGCCCATTGGGCTCTGGTCAAAAGTAGTGCACAACTTAGGGACTTGACGCCATTTGGGACACAGTCTCTGTCTGCTAAACTTAGTGAAGGGTGGCTTTGATTGACAGAGTTGGATGGTTGTCTGTTGTTAGCTACCCACTGCTTTCTTCTGTCATGATGGAGGGCCATTGCCAGATGCTAGAACTTCTCACTGCCTCCCTAATGTAAAGGAATGGTACTTTCATGGTGCTTTGTGCAAATGGATATGATACAGGCCAGCTGCTTGGCTAGCAGTTGATCATGGAATCATACAGGTAACGGCTAAAATAAAGGAAATAATAATAATTTCCATTTGTTGATGGTGGTGGAAAACGCTGTCTCGGGCACCGCTCCAAAATCTCCCATAAGTGTTCAAGTGGGTTGAGATCTGGTGACTGAGATGGCATATGGCACATATTCAAAATAGTTTTCATGCTCATCAAACCAATTTAGTGACCTTTCGTGTCTTGTGGATGGAGGCATTGTCATCCTATGGGGCCATGGTAGGCAAAATAATGGGTGGTGTACCATTCTTGATATGCAAGAAGACTGTTCAGCATGAAAAACCCAGCAGCGTTGCAGTTCTTGACACAAACCAGTGTGACTGGCACCATACCCCGCTGAAAGACATTTCAATATTTTGTCTTGCCCATTCACTCTCTGAATGGCACACTTACACAATCCATGTCTCAATTGTCTCAAGGCATGTCTCCCCCGCTACATCTACACTTATTGAGGTGGATATAACAAGTGACATCAATAAGGGATCATAGCTTTCACCTGGATTCCTCTGGTCAGTCTATGTCATGGAAAGAGCAAGTGTGTGATTTGAGTGATTTGCACACTCAGTGTACATGACCGCAAGCATATAGTGCATTCGGAATGTATTCTGACCCATTGACTTTTTCCACATTTTGTTACGCCAAAGCCTTATTCTAAAATGTATTAAATAGATTTATCCCCTTATCAATCTACACACAATACCCCATAATGGCAAAGCAAAAACAGGTTTTTAGAAATGTTTGCAAATGTATTCAAAGTAAAAAACTGAAATATCACATAAGTATTCAGACCCTTTACTCAGTACTTTGTTGAAGCACCTTTGGCAGATTACAGCCTCGTCTTCTTGTGTGTGACGCTACAAACTTGGCACACCTGTATTTTAGGAGTTTCTCCCATTCTTCTCTGCAGATCCTTTCAAGCTCTTTCAGGTTGGATGGGGAGTGTCGCTGCACAGCTATTTTCAGGTCTCTCCAGAGATGTTTGATCGGGTTCAAGTCCTGACTCTGGCTGAGCAACTCAAGGACATTCAGAGACTTGTCCCAAAGCAACTCCTGCGTTGACTTGGATTTAAGGTTGTTGTCCTGTTGGAAGGTGAACCTTCACCCCAGTCTGATGTCCTGAGCGCTCCGGAGCAGCTTTTCATCAAGGATCTCTCTGTACTTTGCTCCGTTCATCTTTCCCTCGATCCTGACTAGTCTAATTGTCCCTGCCGCTGAAAAACATCACCACAGAATGATGCTGCCACCACCATGCTTCACTGTAGGAATGGTGCCAGGTTTCCTCCAGACGTGAAGTTTGCCATTCAGGACAAAGTGTTCAATATTGGTTTCATCAGACCAGAGAATATTGTTTATCATGGTCTGAGAGTCCTTTAGGTGCTTTATGGCAACCTCCAAGTGGGCTGTCATGTGCCTTTTACTGAGCTGTTGCTTCCGTCTGGCCACTATACGATACAGGCCTAATTGGTGGAGTGCTGCAGAGATGGTTGTCCTTCAGGAAGGTTCTCCCATCTCCACAGAGGAATTCTGGAGCTCTGTCAGGGACCATTGGGTTCTTGGTCACCTCCCTGACCAAGGCCCTTCTCCCCCGATTGCTCAGTTTGGCCAGGTAGCCAGCTCTTTGGAAGAGTCTTTGTGGTTCCAAACTTCTTCCATTTAAGGATGATGGAGGCCACTGTGTTCTTGCGGACCTTAAATGCTGCAGACATTTTTTGGTACCCTTCACCAGATCTGTGCCTCGACACAATCCTGTCTCGGAGCGCTACGGAAAATTCTTTCAACCCTTCTCTTGCTTTTTGCTGTGGCATGCGCTGTCAACTGTGGGACCTTATATAAACAGGTGTATGTCTTTCCAAATCATGTACAATCAATTGAATTGACCACAATTGGACTCCAATCAAGTTGTAGAAACATTTCAAGTATGATCAATGGAAACAGGATGCACATGAGCTCAATTTCGAGTCTCATAGCAAAGGGTCTGAATACTTAGGTATTTCTGTTTTTATTTTTAATACATTTGCAAACATTTCTAAAAACCTGTTTTTGCTTTGTCATTATGGGGTATTATGTGTAGATCGATTAAAAAATAAATATTTAATCTATTTTAGAATAAGGCTGTAACATAACAAAACGTGGAAAAAGTCAAGGGGTTTGAATACTTTCCCAATGCATTGTAATGGGATGGTAATTGCTCATTAAATCAGGAACCACACCTGTGTGGAAGCACCTGCTTTCAATATACTTTGTATCCCTCATTATCACAAGTTTTTTCATTATTTTGGTAGCTACCTGTAGCTATCCAGCTATAGTGAAGGGGAGGGGAAATGTGGATGCTGTATGTTTGTCTCTAATGAGCCCAATCCCAGGACAGTAGAGTTAGCATCACACACACACACACACACACACACACACACACACACACACACACACACACACACACACACACACACACACACACACACACACACACACACACACACACACACACACACACACACACACACACACACACACACACACACACACACACACACACACACACACACACACACACACACGCAGTGAACCCGGGAGAGAGAAACAGAGAGTGTTTAATTTTACCAGAAGGGTTTTTATCAGTGTCGACACTACCATTATAGTGCCGATGATAATAAATCTCAAATCAATTAGCGTGTAACAGCTGAGTCAATGGGAGAGGGTGGTTAAGCATTGATACTTGTGTAAAAGGCCATCAGGCTGTATTGACAGGTGAGGGAGATGGACAGCATAGCATTGGTTCAGCAGAGAAGGGGAGGAAGAGGGAGAGGAAGGGAGGAGTGATGAAGAGATGGCTTAAGGGCTTGGTTGATACTCTCAGACCAGCTGTCATTGGTGAATCAGCTCTCTCTCTCTCTCTCTCTCTCTCTCTCTCTCTCTCTCTCTCTCTCTCTCTCTCTCTCTCTCTCTCTCTCTCTCTCTCTCTCTCCCTCTCTTAAACTGTTTGCTCTATACAGATAACAATGTCTGAAGGGTATTCTACTGGAAATGTGCTACCCTAGAAAACCACATCCAGACCAGTAAGCACACTTTAATCCTATATGTTTTTTTTAACCCTACAGTGCAAAGTCAACCCGGTCAATCTGGTAATCCTGCTGTTCAAATACCATCCAGGGGAGATGAGATGAGTAAGGACTTATCCATTGGCCCTAATTATGATGCTCTCTAAACCTGCAGCATCGGATGGCTAAGTGGCAGTAACAAGCAGACCTCTGCTGATAGCAGCTAGTTTGTAACACTCCCAATCAGACTGATTGATTAGGTCCCAGGGTGCTCCTGAACTGTGATTGGCATGTTAACGACATGTGGAGAGCAGAGTAGCCAAGTCAGGTCAACATCTCTCAGCATAATGACAGTTAGCTGACCGCCTCAAGTTTTGCCGTCGGCTACAGTGTTGTCTGGTAGGTGGGTTCTGCTGGGTTGTATGTCATTTGTTTTCCCTTATTTAAAAGCTGCACAAAACACAGTCACATCCATTATGGTTTCTTAGGACAATATGGTTTATCAGGATCTTCCCCTTAAGTTTCCCTTATAGTTGTAAAATCCATCTGGATTAGGTGGATTTGTGGACCCAATCTTCATATCCAATAAATAGATTTGACTTTGAATGCAATATTTCTGTCCTCAACAAAAAAAGCAGGCTGTCTTCTAGAGCACCGCACAGGAAAACATAACAGTGACACATTTTCAAAGATTGGCCAAACAGTCTGTCGATTAGGCAAAATGATCCATCTTAGGACAATTCTTGGAGTGATATAAAAATCCATCTTGGTCCGCCTCCCATAGGCAGGTAATAGAATTAGCCTTTGAGTTGA
Organism: Oncorhynchus gorbuscha; assembly: GCF_021184085.1. Lineage (NCBI taxonomy): Eukaryota > Metazoa > Chordata > Actinopteri > Salmoniformes > Salmonidae > Oncorhynchus > Oncorhynchus gorbuscha. The sequence continues at coordinate 61,205,449 of NC_060184.1, forward strand.
GCAATTAGTCTGCGGGTTGTGTACATCTTGCCTTGTAAAACCATAAATCAAAGCACCGTCGGACTGTCAGGACGGGTGTAGTTTTAGGCCACTGCGCCCTTCACTCTCCATTCAACAAGGACCCTGCGTTTACCTGGTGCCTATAAGCATGACAACAGCATCTGTTTTTTTTATTTTCATCCTCTGCTCTTGCTTTGTTAGTCCTTGACGACAAAGAAAAGTGTAAATGACTCGCTCCAATCCGGTCGTGATAACGAACACCAACACCTCTCTCTCCCTAAAGAAGGAAGGTAACAGAATGCCTAATTATCTTGTGTTGCCTCACATCACAACAGACAGACACCTTTTTATGAGGCAGGGTGACTGCATAGCGGTTTTAGTGAAGGTCTATGCTGTTTAAAATAACAGATGTATTTTATGTATGTCAATTGAGTGGAATTGATGCATGTTTTACTGGTGAATATCTTCATGGTATCTGAGCAATTATTCCTAAATTGATGTTCTATTCACCAAGTCATTATAATATCTTATGGTGGTCCTTCAACAGTCTGGGGTGCAAATCAAACCTATCTTACATCAATATCTTATCATTACTTTGATTGTTTAGGTGTAATGCTTTTTATCACTGATGATTTAAATACAACTTTCTCTGTTTGGGTCTGCAGCACAATGATCCTCCTAAAACGTTTCAGTTATAGTTATAATAATCAGGGGATAAAAATAAAATGTTATCTTTAGAGCCGAGTCATCTGAAATCTCTTTGATGTTGGCTAATTCAATATGGATGTAACCTGGGGCGTCACTGCTAAAGATTGAGTCCTGATAAAAGTCCGTCTGTGGAGCGCCAGCACAGGGTGGACACGCCCAGTAGACGCTAATCCTCTAGAGTCTCTTCTTTGAACTTTTCCAATACACTTTTTCAATATACTTAATGTGCAGGATATGAACGTTCCTCGCATTCTATGGCTACTGAGTCACAATCCTATTACATTTCAAGAGCACTAAAACCCACAGAATAGTTGTAATACTAGTAGTAACATAGAATTCATGCATGATGCATGAGCTTCACGCTACGTAAACAAGCCTATGGTGCTCTTCATCATATCACAAATAAACACATCTGATGGTTGCTCAGGTAATGCCGTTAAAATTCCAGAAAGGATTGAGATAATTCTCTCTCGAGTTGCTGTATCAATCCCTCTTCTAATTCATTCAGCACATTATGTACGTGTGGATGATCAAGCTTTTGCAGGCATAAGACATTAATGCATTGATGGAAACAGATCAGGAGAAGAGAGGAAGAGGAGAAAAGGTGACAGTCCTATGGGCACTGATTCAAACCTGTGCACTATACAGGGAGTAAAGTGTCATTTTGGAACGTAGGGATATTCTGGAGCAGATTGACTTCCATATGACTGGCCGTGGGGTACAGTTGTAATTAACCCTCCAACTCTCCATGGGACCGCTTTTATCACCTCAAACTACCCACAACCCTTAGCTCTTACCAGCATTTTTTGGGGAATATCCAAGGACACACAGACTATAGTGGCAATTAAATCAATGTAAATGTGATGGATGGTGAGCTTGAGCGTAGATGCACAGCATTTAACACTGTGACCTTGTCTTTCTCACTGAAGGATATTTTGAGGCGGGATTGTGCATGAAATGAATGGTAAAACACTTCCTTTATAATGTGAGATATGGTCACCTAATGTTGACCGTCTACATATTTTGAATAATGTATTATTACTAAACAGCTTGTGTCAGATCGATATCTCCAAAAAGTTTGAATCCAATTGGAGAAAGATTTTCCTGTGAATATTCTGAACTCTGCATTAAAAACAATACGAATATTTTCCCACCAGAGATGTTTCCATTAAATTGACGTGTGATGGATAAAAGGTTGTGCGTGATGATGTAGTGCACATAACAATAGCTATTGGGCTTAAATTCCATTTTCCACTCTACGAATTGTAATTGGCACGTGCGCTCTAGCCAACAGCTAGCAGATACAGTGCGGGTATAGCCTACATGATGATGAGGTATAGCCTACAGTGCCTTGCGAAAGTATTCGGCCCCCTTGAACTTTGCGACCTTTTGCCACATTTCAGGCTTCAAACATAAAGATATAAAACTGTATTTTTTTGTGAAGAATCAACAACAAGTGTGACACAATCATGAAGTGGAACGACATTTATTGGATATTTCAAACTTTTTTAACAAATCAAAAACTGAAAAATTGGGCGTGCAAAATTATTCAGCCCCTTTACTTTCAGTGCAGCAAACTCTCTCCAGAAGTTCAGTGAGGATCTCTGAATGATCCAATGTTGACCTAAATGACTAATGATGATAAATACAATCCACCTGTGTGTAATCAAGTCTCCGTATAAATGCACCTGCACTGTGATAGTCTCAGAGCTCCGTTAAAAGCGCAGAGAGCATCATGAAGAACAAGGAAACACCAGGCAGGTCCGAGATACTGTTGTGAAGAAGTTTAAAGCCGGATTTGGATACGAAACGATTTCCCAAGCTTTACCATCCCAAGGAGCACTGTGCAAGCGATAATATTGAAATGGAAGGAGTATCAGACCACTGCAAATCTACCAAGACCTGGCCATCCCTCTAAACTTTCAGCTCATACAAGGAGAAGACTGATCAGAGATGCAGCCAAGAGGCCCATGATCACTCTGGATGAACTGCAGAGATCTACAGCTGAGGTGGGAGACTCTGTCCATAGGACAACAATCAGTCGTATATTGCACAAATCTGTCCTTTATGGAAGAGTGGCAAGAAGAAAGCCATTTCTTAAAGATATCCATAAAAAGTGTCATTTAAAGTTTGCCACAAGCCACCTGGGAGACACACCAAACATGTGGAAGAAGGTGCTCTGGTCAGATGAAACCAAAATTGAACTTTTTGGCAACAATGCAAAATGTTATGTTTGGCGTAAAAGCAACACAGCTCATCACCCTGAACACACCATCCCCACTGTCAAACATGGTGGTGGCAGCATCATGGTTTGGGCCTGCTTTTCTTCAGCAGGGACAGGGAAGATGGTTAAAATTGATGGGAAGATGGATGGAGCCAAATACAGGACCATTCTGGAAGAAAACCTGATGGAGTCTGCAAAAGACCTGAGACTGGGACGGAGATTTGTCTTCCAACAAGACAATGATCCAAAACATAAAGCAAAATCTACAATGGAATGGTTCAAAAATAAACATATCCAGGTGTTAGAATGGCCAAGTCAAAGTCCAGACCTGAATCCAATCGAGAATCTGTGGAAAGAACTGAAAACTGCTGTTCACAAATGCTCTCCATCCAACCTCACTGAGCTCGAGCTGTTTTGCAAGGAGGAATGGGAAAAAATTTCAGTCTCTCGATGTGCAAAACTGATAGAGACATACCCCAAGCGACTTACAGCTGTAATCGCAGCAAAAGGTGGCGCTACAAAGTATTAACTTAAGGGGGCTGAATAATTTTGCACGCCCAATTTTTCAGTTTTTGATTTGTTAAAAAAGTTTGAAATATCCAATAAATGTCGTTCCACTTCATGATTGTGTCCCACTTGTTGTTGATTCTTCACAAAAAAATACAGTTTTATATCTTTATGTTTGAAGCCTGAAATGTGGCAAAAGGTTGCAAAGTTCAAGGAGGCCGAATACTTTCGCAAGGCACTGTACATGATGATGAGGTATAGCCGACATGATGATGAGGTATAGCCTACATGATGATGAGGTATAGCCTATATGATGATGAGGTATAGCCTACATGATGATGAGGTATAGCCTACATGATGATGAGGTATAGCTGACATGATGATGAGGTATAGCCTACATGATGATGAGGTATAGCCTACATGATGATGAGGTATAGCCTACATGATGATGAGGTATAGCCGACATGATGATGAGGTATAGCCTACATGATGATGAGGTAAAGCCTACATGATGATGAGGTATAGCCGACATGATGATGAGGTATAGCCTACATGATGATGAGGTAAAGCCTACATGATGATGAGGTATAGCCGACATGATGATGTGGTATAGCCTACATGATGATGAGGTTTAGCCTACATGATGATGAGGTATAGCCTACATGATGATGAGGTTTAGCCTACATGATGATGAGGTATAGCCGACATGATGATGAGGTATAGCTGACATGATGATGAGGTATAGCCTACATGATGATGAGGTATAGCCGACATGATGATGAGGTATAGCCGACCTGATGATGAGGTATAGCCGTCATGATGATGAGGTATAGCCGACATGATGATGAGGTATAGCCGACATGATGATGAGGTATAGCCGACCTGATGATGAGGTATAGCCTACATGATGATGAGGTATAGCCGACATGATGATGAGGTATAGCCTACATGATGATGAGGTATAGCCGGCATGATGATGAGGTATAGCTGACATGATGATGAGGTATAGCCGACATGATGATGAGGTATAGCCGACCTGATGATGAGGTATAGCCGTCATGATGATGAGGTATAGCCGACATGATGATGAGGTATAGCTGACATGATGATGAGGTATAGCCGACCTGATGATGAGGTATAGCCGACCTGATGATGAGGTATAGCCGACATGATGATGAGGTATAGCCTACATGATGATGAGGTATAGCCTACATGATGATGAGGTATAGCCGACCTGATGATGAGGTATAGCCGACATGATGATGAGGTATAGCCGACATGATGATGAGGTATAGCCGACCTGATGATGAGGTATAGCCGACATGATGATGAGGTATAGCCGTCATGATGATGAGGTATAGCCGACCTGATGATGAGGTATAGCCTACATGATGATGAGGTATAGCCGACATGATGATGAGGTATAGCCGACCTGATGATGAGGTATAGCCTACATGATGATGAGGTATAGCCGACCTGATGATGAGGTATAGCCGACATGATGATGAGGTATAGCCGACCTGATGATGAGGTATAGCCGACATGATGATGAGGTATAGCCTACATGATGATGAGGTATAGCCGACATGATGAGATTATTGTGGACAAAAGAAATGTATTATTTTTACCTGTCGAACGGCAGCCAAGCATCGATCATCATGTTACCAGAATAAGTCCCTTGATATTTATTGGAAAGAGGCATCAATCTCATCACCTTGCGCTGTAACCCCACCCTGTGAAGTTCATCATAACTTATTTCATATGTAGCTAATAAACTGCATGCTTTCCCAAGTCGTAGTGCTTTCCCCGCCATTTCTCACATAATTCATTTTGCAGACACAAAAAGATCCAACCTTGTGTAGTGTATTTTGTTTTCTTTACATTTGGAAAGTTTACCAACAAATTAGCAGTTTCCATCAGGCCTGTCGTGACCTTTTAAAAAAAATCAGAAATGTTCTTTACTCGCATAAAAAAGTTGGATGTTAACCTGGTCTATGTCACTAATCAATGTGACCTCTTACCAGCTGTCATGTGCACTTGAAGATGAACCTATTCCATCTGTTGGCTATAGAGTCAGATAATGTTCTCATCATTAGGAGAGACTGAATGACTCTGGCAGTGTGACTGGGAGTTAACAGGTTACCTCAGGGTCGGTAATGAAAACCAGTGTGACTGGGAGTTAACAGGTTACCTCAGGGTCGGTAATGAAAACCAGTGTGACTGGGAGTTAACAGGTTACCTCAGGGTCGGTAATGAAAACCAGTGTGACTGGGAGTTAACAGGTTACCTCAGGGTCGGTAATGAAAACCAGTGTGACTGGGAGTTAACAGGTTACCTCAGGGTCGGTAATGAAAACCAGTGTGACTGGGAGTTAACAGGTTACCTCAGGGTCGGTAATGAAAACCAGTGTGACTGGGAGTTAACAGGTTACCTCAGGGTCGGTAATGAAAACCAGTGTGACTGGGAGTTAACAGGTTACCTCAGGGTCGGTAATGAAAACCAGTGTGTGGTCAATATGGTCACTGCCTGCATGCAACCTGGGAGGGAGGGAGGGATGGTGTGGCATGGAGAGATGGTGTGGGATGGAGAGATGGTGTGGGATGGAGAGAGAGGGAGGGAATGGGGAGAGAGGGTGGAAGAAAGAGGGAAGGAGAGAGAGAAGGAGTTGTAATAGATGAAGAGCAGAGACCAGTTTTAATGAAACAGCTCCAGTAACTGTAACTGCAATTATTCACTCTAGGAGACGAGGAGACAGGCATTGTCACAAATCTAGCAAGGGACAGAGCCCAATCAGAGATAGATTTTTTCACTATTTCTATTTTAAATTCATATGCAGTCAAAATTACTGCATCGACATTTCTAGTGATAAACTAATGGACATACAGTGGCTGTACTGTGAGATTGCACATTTATTTTTTAGACATGGTTAGCATTTTATCGTTGATTGTGAATGTGAAGTTTAGTTCAGGTGTGTGCAGCCTATCTGACACTGATCCAGGACCTGTGACAAGAGAGTGTGATCCCATGTAATTCCCACTCAGTATGATGCCCATGTAAAGGATGTCACACCACATGTGCTACACCCACTCCTCACAGTACCCATAGTGCCCCGCCAGCGGCTAGCTTATTAGAGGCTGTACTCATCAGACTGACATATAGGAACCCTGAGGATCATTATAAAAGTAGTTTAGACATTGAAAGTTACACAGTTATGCTGGAATGGTAGTTAAATACACTGTATATGCACAAAAAACCTGTGTGGAAAATTGAGGAGTAGTCGAGAGAAGAGGAGACAAAATGAACACACAAAAAACACGACTCAAACATTTTTTATGACAATTCACGAGTGTGACGTAATATTGCTGTCTGACAATCACCTGCCTGAGCACTGAGCTTGATTGACAGCTCAAACACACACACAAAAAAAAATCCGTCTTGTGTATGGGAGGTATACCGTGTGCCATATGCTGCAATATGTACAGGACATTGTGCTGTCTCTGAGATATTCTCTGTCACTGCATGTTTATGATTTTATTTGAATGAGTAACACAGGGAACCAAGCAGTTGCTTATAGGGTTGAAAATTCAGTGGAAATTTTAATGACTCATTTGATGGCAACTAGGAGATGAGCCAAGCGACAGGAAGGTACATAAACACCTGTTTGCTTTTGTTATACAGCCACAAATTGGAGACATTTTTGAATGCTGAATTAGTGAATATTTGACTTGCGTATGAGAGACAGGCAGTGACCCAGCCTGTCTGATATAATGAAATGAACACAAATTGTCCCCGGTGCCCTTGTCATATGCTGAAGTATTTGTCTCCAGGAGACAGATTATGTCTACGGTGAGAAAGTGAAGACATGGCAGCGACATCAGGACTGGTAATAAAGTGATACACTGCCCTACATTCTGGAACTAATTCAGGAATAGAAACGGATTATTCTTTCTCTCTCTGACTGCCAGAGAGAAGTTAGGAAACGTCTATGAAATATTTAAAAAGCTGTTTTTTCCGCTTGGATAGTCATACATCATCTATATATAGAGTTTGTTTCACCCTCTTCACACATCATGGATGGTTCCACATTCCCAATATGTATCCTTCCAGACAATATGATGAACAGTAGACTGCCTGATGTCCTCAACTTCCTGAAATATTCAAGCCTCTACTTAGTCACAGGCGGCCATCTTGGAAGTCAAACGGAATGGTGAGTGAACCATGCTTATAAGGGAGGGATGGTGTGGTGATATCCTGAAGCAGAATTCAGATATATCTGAAATCGTGTTTTCAAAGTAAAATAGTTTCTAGCTTATTATTTAGGGTAGGGACAAAATAGGGATCTGAACATTTACTTCAATGGTGGGCACAGGAAATCTCCTAAAGCAAATACCAGTAGGAGCAGGAGAAAGATGGGTAAAATGACAGTGTGTTAAAGTAATCAACACCTTGATACTAGAGGGGACGCATCTCTGATGACATTCAGTCCCAGACCCACGCAGCCTGACGCAGGCATATAGGAAAAGTAATGCTGAACAACCAGTACTTTTTAGGTCGGTCCAGTTTCGGTTCCATCATTACAAAATTATGTTTTCGATTTTGGTTTCAAATGTTTTTTAAACATTAAGTGCATTATGAATTATAATATTAACATTATTTTATGACTTTTTAATTGAAATTCTAAAGCCAAAAATAGGGAACATTCAATTGCCAAAACATTGAAAATATTCCATGGTCTCTGTCAGGTCCACATTGGGTAGACATCAATAGAAAAATAGGAAATTCATGTGAAATAATAATATATTTCAGTGTATATTACTCTCAAACACATAGATCCCCTTAATGCAGCTCACTCCAGATTCCAATCACCTGAATTCTGATCACCTGTTCACACACCTGTATGTCATTATCACACACTATTTATTTCAGTTCTTTGCACGCCAGCATTGTGAGGTATTGTTTGTTTTGTGACACACTTCTATTCGGAGCTCTGGTTTTCCCATAATTGAATCCTCCCGTGTATGATAGTTTTTGCCTGCCTCACTAACGACGCCTTTTGCTTATTCGGATTTCCTGTTATCAATCAATTGCCTGATCTCCCGGATGACGTTACTAGCCTTTTTTTCCTGCCTGTAATGTTGCCTTTTTGGACCCCCTGTGTATGACCCTCTGCCTGCCCCTGGACCCAGCTACCTGCCTCCTCCTGTGGTCCTTTACAATAAACACCTGCTGCGCCCTGCGCTTGAAACCAGCTCTCTGTCTCCCATCGTGTTCATTACACCCATACTGTACTGTCTTTAGTTATCCAATTTAACTAGGCTAGCCTGCCTAAGCACGCCGCAGATATGTCTGCACAATAAGATATGTAGTTCTTCAAAGTAGATAAGGCATACTTTCACAAAGTGCCTCTATCCCTCTCATCGTTGTGTTGTATCATTTCCTCTGTCATACGGTCTGTGTGTATCTAACCTAAAGTAGCAGGAGTATATATATATATATATGCCATTTAGCAGACGCTTTTATCCAAAGCGACTTACAGTCATGTGTGCATACATTCTACGTATGGGTGGTCCCGGGGATCGAACCCACTACCCTGGCGTTACAAGCACCATGCTCTACCAACTGAGCTACAGAAGGATACATGACATTACAGATACATTACATTACACATACATTACAGATACATGACATTACAGATACATTACAGATACATGACATTACAGATACATTACAGATACATGACATTACAGATACATTACAGATACATGACATTACAGATACATTACAGATACATGACATTACAGATACATTACAGATACATGACATTACAGATACATTACAGATACATGACATTACAGATACATTACATTACAGATACATTACAGATACATGACATTACAGATACATTACAGATACATGACATTACAGATACATTACATTACAGATACATTACAGATACATGACATTACAGATACATTACAGTACAGATACATTACAGATACATTACAGATACATGACATTACAGATACATTACAGATACATGACATTACAGATACATGACATTACAGATACATTACAGATACATGACATTACAGATACATTACATTACAGATACATTACAGATACATGACATTACAGATACATTACAGATACATGACATTACAGATACATTACAGATACATGACATTACAGATACATTACAGATACATTACAGATACATTACAGATACATGACATTACAGATACATTACAGATACATGACATTACAGATACATTACAGATACATGACATTACAGATACATTACATTACAGATACATTACAGATACATGACATTACAGATACATTACAGATACATTACAGTACAGATACATTACAGATACATTACAGATACATGACATTACAGATACATGACATTACAGATACATGACATTACAGATACATGACATTACAGATACATGACATTACAGATACATTACAGATACATTACAGATACATGACATTACAGATACATTACAGATACATTACAGTACAGATACATTACAGATACATGACATTACAGATACATGACATTACAGATACATGACATTACAGATACATTACAGATACATTACAGATACATGACATTACAGATACATTACAGATACATTACAGTACAGATACATTACAGATACATTACAGATACATGACATTACAGATACATTACATTACAGATACATGACATTACAGATACATGACATTACAGATACATTACATTACAGATACATGACATTACAGATGCATTACAGATACATGACATTACAGATACATACCATTACAGATACATACCATTACAGATACCATTACAGATACATACCATTACAGATACATGACATTACAGAGACATACCATTACAGATACATGACATTACAGATACATACCATTACAGATACATGACATTACAGATATATGACATTACAGATACATGACATTACAGATACATTACAGATACATGACATTACAGATACATTACAGATACATGACATTACAGATACATTACATTACAGATACATTACAGATACATGACATTACAGATACATTACAGTACAGATACATTACAGATACATTACAGATACATGACATTACAGATACATTACATTACAGATACATGACATTACAGATACATGACATTACAGATACATTACATTACAGATACATGACATTACAGATACATACCATTACAGATACATACCATTACAGATACATACCATTACAGATACATGACATTACAAAATAGTAAAAGTGTATCCATCTGTCTGAGCCAGAAACAAGTGGCGCAATGGATTATGGTCATTGTAGTTAATTAATTACCATGTTTCTGCGCTGAACTCGGCTGAATATTTGCTTAACGAAAACTATAACTCCCTTCTGTTCTTTTGAATGATTTGATTCATCTCTAGAGAAAGGCTAACTACAACCAGATCCATGTACAACCAATATTATCGGGTCCCTATATCACCTTTCCCTCATTCTTTGGCCTATCCAACTCTGCTGTTAACCCTCCAAGAAACCATTGGCAAATGCTTCCTTGTTCATAGTCCTGAATAGTCTGGAAGACTTTGCTTTTATCTTTTCTGGACTGATCAACACCACTTTCAAAGGGCTTCTCGGAGACTACTCTGGGCTTTGAAGAGTCAACTTTCTCTCCCTGTTGGATCAATAAGGTCCTGGCCTCTGCCTGCTCAAAGGAGGGGTGGGCCAGAGTCTTCCCTTGAACCGCTGGTCAAACTCATGCACACACTACTACTCAAACCATATGGGAGATAGCAGGGTTGGACCGGAAACTTTATTTCGTTGTGTGATGGATATCTTTTTCAAAAGACCTCCAGAAGTAGGTTATGCTGCTGCTCAAGGTTTTGGACACGTCCTTTCCTCATCTGCTTTCCTGTTCAACATGGTTCGCCTCAACTTTCTTACAACACAATTTATACGGTAATACTTTACTTAATGGTAATGATCACACATCCAAGAATAGAAAACTTTCAAAATGGAGGTACATTCAATCCCTCAAAAATAGGGTTCTTCTGTATTCATAGGAGGAGATCTATGTTCATTATTAGAGATGGGCAATGAACATCCTCCAGACTCCTACCAATCATAGTAGCCTGTCAAAGACTGTGGCAGAAGGGAAAAGAAAATCCTTGTGCAGCAGTTTGGAAGATTTCCCCAAAGGCTCTCTCTCTCACCATCACCAGGTCACACCTATCCTCTTTTCTTAATTGCACCTTACGGTGAAGAATCATTTCCTCAACATCTATGATAGAGCTATGGTTGAATTCCCTTTAACAACCTCTGTCTCGGCCTGCCACATTCACAGACAAGGGGGTAGCTATATTACATTAGGCTTTAATTAATTCTGAGACTGGCCAGGCTCAAAGGTAATGGAGTGTGTCGGAAGTGGTACATCGCTGTGCAGCAGGAGTGTGTAGGTACCTTTGCGTGTTTCTGTGTGTGTTTCTGTGTGAGTGTGTGTGTGTGTGTGGGGGGAGGGTACCTTTACGTGTGTCTGCGTGTGAGTACGAGCGTGTGTGTGGGTAACTCGGCGTGAAGGTGTGCTGGTCCACAGAGTTTTAATGGTCAGAGTTCAGAGCTGATGCTCAGGAGGAGAGGGTTCTGACTCCTGATTGGAGGTAATCCTTAGGAGACTGACGCTGAGTGTGCCGGTGTGTGTACGTGCACGCGTGCATCTCTGCTTGTTTGTGTGCGCGTGTGTGTCCCTCTGTGCTACAAATAAAATGATTCATTCCTGGCATGTTCTGTTCTTTAGGCTGCCTTTGTGGTGACATTGATCAGGGTGAATATTCTGTTCCAGATTCATGTTGGGTAGGGTTGTGATGGAAGGGGAACAGTGGCAGGAATAAAGAAGTTCATTGTGCCCCTGTGGAGTACAGCGTCCAACCCCTGCTGAGCCTGCTTGACACTGAGTGTGTGTGTGAGTGTGTGTGTGTGTGTGTTTTTGCTCACTGAGGCATGTCTCTGAGGCAATGGACAGAACAGAGGTAGGTTTAAATATATGTTCACATGTATAGTCCTTGTGATACAGAGAAATCAGTGTTGAAAAGAGCAGCGGTAGCCTATCTTCACACAAGTGTCCGACATGAAATGTGCAATGTCTAATCTGTAATGGACTCTGGCCGAATAGCTTCCATCGTCAAGCTATCAATACAGCAACACAGTTTGAGAGTAGCTGTTCTCTCTTTGTCAGTGTTGTTAGAGGCAACACAAGTTGAATGTCTCCTGTTTTCCCATGCAGCCTGATGGTTGTGGCATGGAGTAAAGCTACCTCTACTTTGCCTCTGGCTGTAATTGCCCTCTCTACATCCTTGGGGAGTGATACACCACCTCTCCATTCTATAACTCATATCTAGGAAACATTGTCCCTACTATCCTTACGACGTTACATTAGCCGTGCTGAAGGAATCGCAGGTTAAGTAATCAGGTATTGTTTAGATATGCCCTGTTCCTGGCAGTAGTTTCCATTGGAGTTCCTTTAGACTGAGTTTGACTCCAGGTGGAGAGGATGGCTGAGCAAAATGTGGTTGGTGGTTGAGTATTTATGTCTTTCTCGCATTGATACCACCTGCAAAAGAGTTGACATACACCTATTGTACCTGACAATGATTTGATGCTGAAATGTACCACATCTTGCTGAATCATTGTCAAGTTTCTACCCGAGAAAGAGTTTGTTGTACCTAACTCCATATGCAGCCAAAGAAGGTCACAGAGTCAACTTAACAGCAGCATTAGCCAGTAACCTCAGGTCTGTAACACCAGTGTTTAATCAACGGGGATTAAATGGAAAGACATTTTGATTTACCTCCACTTTGGCAATATCTGTTCTCTTTCAACAAGCTTGCTATCACTGAGGACATTGCCTGTGTATTTGTGTACCCTGCCGGTGTCCTTACCCCACAATCCAAGGAGCCCTATTGCAAACGTCAATGGTTTAAAATAAAGGTGAATGCAGACACACACAGGCACACACATAGGCACACACACACGCACACACACACACACACACACACGCACGCACGCACGCACGCACGCACGCACGCACGCACGCACGCACGCACGCACGCACGCACGCACACCTTTCGGATACAAAGATAGTGCTATTGATGGAATGGGTCACAATGCAATTTAGAGGCAATTAAAAGGTAATTAATGTGTTCGAATACAACCTGTGCCTGGAGGGCTTTTCCTGTGTGTGGTAGAGAGATGATGTGCTACTGTGTGTGTGTGTGTGTGTGTGTGTGTGTGTGTGTGTGTGTGTGTGTGTGTGTGTGTGTGCGTGCGTGCGTGCGTGCGTGCGTGCGTGGTGTGTGGTGTGCGTGTGTGCGTGCGTGCGTGCGTGTGTGTGCGTGCGTGCGTGTGTGCGTGTGTGTGTGTACATGTCTGTGTGAGTCTTGAGGCCTGAGGAATAGATGACTAAAACAACAACAAAGAGAGGTCACGATACAATCATTATAATGGTCGGCTCAAAATGGCTACTACATAGTAAGTGCCTTTGAACAAATTTAGCCCATTGAGCCACATTCTATTTGATGGATGATTCAATGTCGCAAATGTGAATATAATGTACAAGTAAACAACAAAATAACTTAATGGTCTGATTTATTCTCCTTGCTTTTATCACACCAGGAGGTGGGAGAAACAGCATGACATTGAGTTCAGTTGTGAATGCTGTGCCGGTGCTATCATAGCTCTGCGGTGACTGACCCGTTCTCCCCTTATCTTGACAGCACACAGACGACTATCCGACACACTGTGACAAATTCATTTTGAGCAAATTACCTTCTCAAGCAGAACGGTCGGTCTCCGTATTATTATTCCCTCCAAACAATCAATTAAAGCCAGTACAATACACAGGGAACCTCAGGGAAGCTAGCTAGCTCCCATGCTCAATACAAGCCTTTGAGAAAATGTGACTTGTTCACCCTGGAATTGTAGCCATTTTAGATAGGGAAGGCTTATCATTATGTGGGTGATTTAGCTTTGCACAAACTATCGATTTGTCTTGTAGGTGTGAAAATACCCAATAATACCCAAAATACCTCTCCTTTTTATGGAATCAATGCTATGGAGTCAATGTATTCAACCATCCATTCCATACCACTGATATTACAAACTGTGTTCAGATTCATACCATTGATCTATATTATAGTCATTTATGCAGGCATGTATGTGCCATAGGATGAGTATAGTTTTAAAACACTTTCAAATGTTATTACCAGGTGTTCTAAGTATAACCCTCCCCAGCCTAGCAGACCTTACCAGGTATTCGTTTCCAATATTCTTCCTGGGTATTTTAGTTAGAGAGGAATCCTTGTTATGTTAGGCAGATGGCAGAATCCTCCGTCTTTTGTTAAATTCACACTAATTAAAATCCTCAGTGCAGCTCGTTCCAACCAGAATACCTAATAAGGGGGCCCTGCTTAGCCAAGTAATAAGAGACCTGATGCCTTGACGACGGTCTCACCTTGAAACTTTGGAGCTTCAGAATAGAAGCTCGTCAATTCCTCACCAACAACCGTTGCCAGCTTTCAGCCATCTCTTAGAATTCATATAGGGGCAGAGTGTGATTATGTTCATCTTGGCTGCCCTCTTGGATTGGCATTGCTGGCTGTTTATGTGTCTGTTTGGGTTTACTTTATTTACTATAATAAACAGTTGTATGTACAGTACACGGGATGGAATGGGGTGGGTTAAGAGGTGAAAGAGTTGCGGTACTTGATTTAGTATCAAGAGGACACTAGATACTATTTGATGCCTGGTGTACTGGTTTTTATATACACTGAACAAAAAAATGTACGCAACATGCAACAATTTTACAGTTCATATAAAGACATCAGTCAATTGAAATAAATGAATTAGACCTTAATCTATGGATTTTACATGTCTGGAAATACAGATATGTATCTGTTTGGCACAGATACCTTTAAAAAAAGGCACGACAATGGGACTCAGGATCTTGTCACAGTATCTCTGTGCATTCAAATTACCAGTGATAAAATGCAATTGTGTTCGTTGTCCATAGCTCATGCCTGCCCATACCATAACCCCACCGCCACCATGGGGCACTCTGTTCACAACGTTGACATCAGCAAACCGCTCGCCCACACGACGCCATACATGTGGTCTGCGGTTGTGAGGCCGGTCGGAATTCTTTAAAATGACATTGGAGGCGGATTATGGTAGAGAAATTAACATACAATTCTCAGGCAGAAGCTCTGGTGGACATTCCTGCAGTCAGCATGCCAATTGCATGCTCCCTCAAAACTTAGGACATCTGTGGCATTGTGTTGTGTGACAAAACTGCATAGTGACCTTTTATTGTCCCCAGCACCAGGTACTCCTATGTAATGATCGCACTGTTTAATAAGCTTCTTGATATGCCACACCTGTCAGGTGGATTGATTATCTTAGCAAAGAAGAAATGCTTATTAACAGGGATGTAAACAAATTTGTGCACAACATTTGAGAGAAATAAGCTTTTTGTGTGTATGGAACATTTGTGGGATCTTTTATTTCAGCTCATGAAACATGGTACCAACACTTTACATGTTGTGTTTATTATTTTGTTCAGGATATATTTCAAATGTTGCTTGTTAGGGGGAAATACACCAAAGACTATGTTGACAAAAAAAAACACCACAGTTGGATGAGCTACTCAATCAAAATCGAGCTATGGAAATGTAGGGGAGACTGGGGGTGGTTGTCACATGGGTTGGTTGTCACAGTGCTAACAAGCTGTGTGGCCTGCATGTCTTCTCCTTCACAGGGAAGCCCTCCACATGCCGTCTCTCTAGCTGTCCCCAACGCTCTTTGAAACCAGCGCTTTGAGAAGGGTTTTCAGAAGGCTTTTAACGGAGTCCATCAACAAACACAGATGGCAAATCAAAGCAAATTGGATGAAAATGGAACTCAATCAAAAATGGCTTCTTCCCCCTAAATAGCCTGGCAGAAAATATACTGCCTGTGGTGTAGCCTATGCATATGCAAATCTTGATTTAAAATGACAATTTTAGTAGTTGAAGGCTAGGCCTTAGCCTAGGAATGAACCACACGTGACAACACGTACAGACAACAGAGACAGTTTTTACTCTATACCGGAACACATGTCAAAGTAATCATTTGTACTCATGGCATATAGTTCTAGCGTTTCACTTGCATTAACAACCTTGATTTATATGTGTAACTTTTCCAATATTTTAGGTGAGATTTCATGTGCATCCTTGCTGATGCATCTTTCTCTGGCTGCGCTAGCTGAATTATTTGATAGGAACTCACATTTATTTTCACTGTCTCACCTCAGGGCAAAAGATATGATACTTTGTGGTAGAAAACATCTGTGAAATAGCATTTAAGCTAAGAAAATGTGTGTCGCTATTTTTTAACACAGGCCATAAGAACCACCATAGCCCTATTTATTACCATGCATTACGAGACCTTTCTGTATTTAGACTACCAATAGCTACGTCGTTGAAGTGATGTGGGTGGGCTTTTGAGATAATCGGAAATAATTGTGCATTCTAAATTGAGATATATTGATTAAAGGTACTGTAGAAAGGCATTGGTATATTTAAGCAATAAGGCACAAGGGGGTGTGGTATATGGCCAGTATACCACAGCTAAGGGCTGTTCTAATGAAACCCTTTTTTCTAAGAGGGTAGTTGACGTCAATGGAATAGTCCACACATGACAGACTCTCAACATCTGTCACTACTAGCCAATCGTGCTGTTTAGATATTATTTTTAACGAAATTATCTGAGGTTGCTCTGAAAAACCAATCAAAACTATCGTATCTAATGATAATTTTCAAACTCATAGGATTCGTCCATCCTCCATACTAGTCTATGGTTTGCCTTAGGAAAGGACAGTGTATATAAATCAGCAGCATTTTCTCCTGTGCAGATCGATCCCAGTTCAATAACTCTGAGTCTCTCCTGTGTACTAATGGCCACTGCAGGCTTTACGGAAACAAACATATCCATCCTGATGCCTAGAATAAAGACTTTCTGCACTCTGTCTGTGCTTCTCTCCATTTCACCAGTTGAACCAACCGACCTATGGACCAACCCTATGAACCGACCCTATGGACCAACCCTATGAACCGACCCTATGGACCAACCTGCCTGCCTACCTACCTACCTACCTACATACAATGGGCTCCGAAATTACTGGCACCCCTGACTGGCAATGCACAAACAATACTTTAAACTCAAAATACCAACATGTGAGAAATATTGTACTTTATTAATGTTTCAATGGAACCAGCCAAAATCATACACTTATTTAATACAAAATACATTGCACCAAAATAAAGGTTTTATAATTATTGGCACTCCTCATTTAGTACTTAGTGCAACCACCTCTGGCAAGGATAACAGCATGGTCTTATCCTGTAATGTTTGACAAGGTTAAGGAACACATTTGGAGGGATTTTGGACCATTCCTTTACGCAGATCCTTTCAAGATCCTTCACATTCTTGGGTTTGTGCTTATCAACTGCCCTCTTCAACTCAGCCCACAGGTTTTCGATTGGATTGAGGTCTGGCGACTGAGCTGGCCATGGCAGAACATTGATTTTGTTGTCACAGAACCATTTCTGTGTTGATCTTGAGGTATGTTTTGGGTCATTGTCTTGTTGGAAAGGTGGCGTCTGATGGTGCTTTTGCAGGCCACCAAGGCCTGCAATTCTTTCCCAGTGATTCTTGGGGGTTTTGTTGCTTCTCTCACCATCCTCCTCCCTATCCTGAATGCATTTGCGTCCTCTACCCGTGAGGTTTTCAACTGTTCTATATCTTTTGAATGTTTTAATAATTGACCTGCCAGTGCTCAGTGGTATATTGAATCATTTGTGGATCTTCTTGTAGCCATTACCAGGTTTATGAAGGTCTACGACCATCTGTCTCTTTTGAACTGCCAGTTCTTTTGTTTTCATCATGGTGTTGGATGACAAAGGGATATTGCATGTATGTTAACTCATTTTTATACTAGTGAAACAGGAAGTGATGTAATGGCTCAATACAGTTCCTTAAGATTTAGATAAACTTAAATTAGTGGAATTTAATTCCTTGTTTAATTTTGGTAGATGTTATTTTCAAATAATCTTTAAGGGTGCCATTAATTGTAAAGGAGGACAGACATTTTAAATTAAATCAATAAATGATTTTGGAGGGTTCCATTGAAGCATAAATAAAGTACAGTATTTCTCACGTTTGTATTTTTAAGTATCGTTTGTGCATTGACAGTCAGGGGTGCCAGTCATTTTGGAGCCCACTGTAGATACTTAAGCAAATCATCCTTAGGCATAGACTTTGCACTTTTTACCAAACATGTATTTTCATTCTTCACCATATAGCTATTTTACTAGCAGGCTTAATGAATGATACTATTGATGATACTATGATACTACTATGGATTAGTCGCTTATCAATGACATCAATCGAAACCCATCATTTATAAGGTTAACCAACAAGTGTGATCTATAACAAGAGGCCTTAGTCAATCAAAACTGGTATCTACTGTACTGTATTTAGTGTAGTACCGTTTATTCTGACCCTTCCATTCACCCTTCCATTCGGTATAGATGATGCTCCATGTGTATTTCAACTCCATCCTCGGTTATAAGGTGTCACTGATTTGAAGGAGTACAATATGAACATCATAATTAGAAAGAATGGTCTGCTACTTCATTCAGTGTACTTTAAAAATATATATAATTAATAATGGGTGCTGAATGGAATTTTATACCTGATTCATTTTCATAAATCTTTTTAATGAAGTTCATTCCCCTGTTGGCTCTAAATGTCATGCCTTGAACTGGGAAACATGGCTTCCCTCTCAAAAACCAATTAATCTTTGGGATGAACTCAAAACTGAAAAAAAACACTCCCTGATAACAACGTGTCTGTACAGTCTGTCTCCCATATATTTGATGAGCTAATAACATGTTACTATATGACATAGTCATTCAAACTGTTAGAAAGTTAACATTTTACATTCATTTCTGGTCATGAACCACTGATAAACTTTAGGCACTTGATAGTGTAAACATAAGAACTGTTGTTCACAAGCAAAACCGGAAAAGTCTACTGAAACCAAACATTGCCATTACTTCTTCTTTGACTTAAATATGACTTTTTCACATTTAGTTCTGAGACTTTGGTGGAGCAGCACCATTATTAACAAAGACCTTTAACATGCAAAGCTAAGGTCACCTAATTATTTGACCGTTAAATCTTTCAAGCGTCTGAAAAAGTCTGGCAAGAGAACGGTGAGTTCAATCTCTTTTTTTTCTCCTCCCTGTTGCGGCCCTGAATTCAAATCCCCGAGGATAATGAGGATATTAAGGAATGGAGTGTGAGGAGGTCTCGTCTTGAAGTGCCGCTCACATTTCCTCATGAGCCAATTTATTTTTAGGTAATTAAGTCATAGGTTGGAACAAGTTGGGGGTGGACTTCCTTACTTCCTAGACATAAGGCAAGGCACTAAGAACAGAAAAAAGAAATGCAACACACTGCTCTAGCACATCTCTGACCTGTTTGGTCTGTTTTGGTCTTCTGGACAAATTAAATGGTATAATGAGAGGAGATGCAAAGCGATCTCGCCCTGCCATGGCCCCTGTTCAGCCACAATAAATAGACCTGGCCTTCAGTACATTCATCATATTGATTTTCCTTTAATGATATGCACAGGAAAGTAATTTCCTCGTCTCATCGTTGTCACAGTGACTAATCAGGTTTTCCCAAGACTACTAATTCTACACCTAAAGGAAATGGTTGTGCTAAAGACACTGGTCATCAGGGTGACAGAGACATGACCAGAACAGATAGCCCCCACACACACACAGGTGCAATCTCTGGCTGAGCGATGGCCTTATAGAATGCTAAGTGTGTCAATAGATGTGGTTTCTATCACTTGGTCTTTTATGGTGTGTTGAATTTCAACATGTACTTTAAACCTATTCACAAGAGTGATAAAACATTACAAAATAGAATAATAGGGGAGTTTATCATATCCGAGAGAAGCTACTGTCAGAACACTGCTCAGACTACGATGTATACATTGGTGTTTGTGCTCAAACCTGCTGAACTGGCACAGTTCCACAGACTAAAGGGGGGAGATGTGTCTTTTAATAACTAACTTCTGTCCATATGAAGTATTTTTGTAGTTAACTACTGTCCATATCTTCTTTAAGAGGTATCCAAACATCCCCCTGGTAGCTCATTAAGGCAAAAATAAACAGCAAGATGTTCCACCTGGGAATATATTATGACAGTTAAGATCTGAGAAGCAGCACTGAGGTTATTTGAGTGATATTTGTTTTCTGCCCAATATCCACTAGACTGGACTCCTACCTTGAAGAAATGTTATTTTCACAGCATTGCCATATAGGGAAGGAATACAGTTTTCTAATTAGACTATGTTGTAGTAAAAAAAAAGTCAACATTTTGTGTAGTGTTGCCTGGTTTGACATATACCAGTTCTACATATTTAACGACAGTTAAGGGATATCGGAATGTTCAATCAATTCCCAGAATTAAACTTGAATGCTAATCAACATTGCCTCATTATTATTTTACAATGTGGTGCCATTTAAAAAAATGTCACTTAAAAACAGTGTACCAACAACAACACAATCGATGCTTGCCTCCTTTTTCCCTCTAAATGTTTCATTACTGTAAATACAGCAGGAGAGATATGGATTTGGGGAAGGAAGTTGTGGTTTTGACAAAGTAGACTGATCAACAATGTGACAGAATATCCTGGCCCCTGGTCTAGGTCTGCTCTGGAGCTGTGACTGTGGCTTACTGGGCCCTGATCTCTGGAGCCAGCCTGCGACCTCTGAGGTTGGCCTCCTATTGCTATTGATGGCACAACAGATAATGTTACCCCACCACTGGGACTCGTCATCTTTCAATAAGACATTATTGTGTTCATGTTACTATTATCAGGCCATATAATGTCTGTGGTTGACTGCTCTGAAGCTAATTATGAGAAGGGAGAGGCATGTATTGGGACACTGTAAAGGGATGCGAAATGGCAAAAACAAAAACACTTTTTCCTTAGAGGTCACAATAATGCATTGAAAACATACAAAAATGATTGCTGGTTGTGTCGTGGTATGGCACATCTATCTGGAGAAGAAAAATACCAGCAGATGTCACTAAAGCCAAAAGGCTTGACAACTAATGGTTTGGGACTGTGAGAAAAAAAGAGATATTAATTCTGACTCTCTTTTTACCTTTCCCTACCTTCTGGAGCTAACAAGGTCCAGTTCAATCATAATCAATACATTTAAAATTGTCAGAAGTCTCAATGAAGACTATTGTTTTGACTATAAACGATAAATCAAATGAAATACCACTATGTAATACAACTGATTATACCGTAACTGATTCAATGCTTTGTTAAAAGGATCTGCCACTTCTTTTCAATTTGAACCTAAAATGACATACCCAAATCTAACTGCCTGTAGCTCAGGCCCTGAAGCAAGGATATGCATATTCTTGGTACCATTTGAAAGGAAACACTTTGAAGTTTGTGGAAATGTGAAAGGAATATAGGAGAATATAACACAATATATCTGGTAAAAGATAATACAAAGAAAGAAAACAACCGTTCTTTAGTATTGTTTTTGTCATCTTCATGCAAGAGAAAGGCCACAATGTATTATTCCAGCCCATGTGCAATTTAGATTTTGGCCACTAGATGGCAGCAGTGTGTGTGCAATCTTTTAGGCTGATCCAATAAACCATTGCATTTCTGTTCAAAATGCTGTATCAAGACTGGCCAAATGTGCCTAATTTGTTTATTAATAACTTTTCATGTTCAAAATTGTGCACTCTCCTCAAACAATAGCATGGTTTTCTCTCACTGTAATAGCTAATGTAATTTCGACAGTGCAGTTAGATGAACAAGAATTAAGATTTAAGATATGTCTATGTCTGGGGAAATGTTCTTGTTACTTACAACCTCATGCTAATCGCATTAGCCTTCGTTAGCTCAACTGTCCCATGTATGGGACACTTATCCTGATCCTGTCGTTGTTGTTTTCTCACAAATTGATTTGACTTAATTTATTAAATCACAAACGTTCTTACCAGCTATTTCACATACTTTTTACAACTTGATTACAGTGGGTAAAACATCATTCAGAAAATTCAAGGAAACAAATCAATCTGATATAAAAAAAATTGTCAATGTTTTTTAATTTTTCCCTCAAAGAAACAAACGTTGGTAATGATATGTAATATCAAGTGGTACCAATCAATTCCACTCAAGTGAACTCAACATTAAATAATATATAATAATAATAATAATATATGCCATTTAGCAGACGCTTTTATCCAAAGCGACTTACAGTCATGTGTGCATACATTCTACGTATGGGTGGTCCCGGGAATCGAACCCACTACCCTGGCGTTACAAGCGCCATGCTCTACCAACTGAGCTACAGAAGGACCAAAGACTTCGAATTGCAACTTTGAAATGCATTCATCAAACACTCTGAAGACCTATTCAGAAAACAGGTAAACATTAAGTACTGTATGTGTTAGATTGAATTCAGTCTTGTGAGAACGTCATTTGAAGCACTTCACTTACTCTTCACATCCCAATAACACAGGTAGTTGCCTTGCACCTTCATAGAGTATGTCATCAATACTTGTGGTATGTGATAGAAATGTGACCAAAATCGTCCCCTTTTCCGTCACATAAACTGATTTAATTTACACTGAATATAAAGTGGGACCTGTAATTCTCCAAGCACAGCTATGTCATTTTTGGGCTTTCCTGTTGTTCCTCCCCCACCACCCACATCCAAACCCTGGTTGTTACCCATCCCTCAGCTCTCTCTCTCTCTCCGGTCCATCTCACAGTTCCTTGAAATACACAAATAAACCACTGCCAAAGGCATCAACAATTATCAATCACCTCTAATCCTGTGTTCCGCCAAAATAAGAGCTCCTAATGCAGTTGGACTATTAGTCCATGGCATCTTTATGACTAATACAGTTTACTCTGGCAAATGCAGCTCGAACATGATGCACAGAGGGAAATCATAGTTGAGTTTCAAATCAATTACATGCATTTCTATCGCTTGCCTTATACAAATAGAAATTGTGTCTTTGTGTCTTCGTTAACACTCCTTATTACATCGTTAATACATACTGTATGTAATTACACTGTAACAAGTATTGTAATTAATTGTAATAATTAATGGTGGTAATTGCAGTCTGTAATTATAGAGGTGCAGTAACGAATGCTTATTACCATGTTTGTTACAAATGTTCAAGTATCCGCATCTAAACGCACCATTTAACAGCCTGCACAAACAAAGTTATAAGTGTTAGCCAACGAAAAATCAACTAGCTCATTGATACAACTCTGCTATAAAGGCCTTTGGAGTCTGATGCCCAGGCCCAGAGAGGTATACTACAAAGCATGTCCATGGAGTTAGCCAGCTATCTTGTCTAAATAATCTAATATAGCTTTTTATTTTGTAGACAAAGAAGCTTGAAATGGTCTAATCGATTTAACAAACAAAATACATGTCTACATTGAGCTTTTTTAATGAACTATTAAATCAATTGTTATTTCTGGTTGTTTATCAAAGTTAGCTGGCTAACTCATTTATCCTACTTTGTAGTTTACCCCTCTGGTCAAGCTTTCATTTGAAATGCATGGAAGCTTACATAATTCTTAAAAAAAATTGTAATATAATTTAACTGTGCAGTTGATCTGGATAGCAACAGTAGCTAAGGAAGGTGGGGGTTGACAATTTGTGAATTACTTTATTAACCGTCAATCAAGCATTTTAAAAACATTAATAAACAGTTTTGGTTAAATCAAATCAAATTTCAAATCAAATGTATTTATATAGCCCTTCGTACATCAGCTGATATCTCAAAGTGCTGTACAGAAACCCAGCCTAAAACCCCAAACAGCAAGCAATGCAGGTGTAGAAGCACGGTGGCTAGGAAAAACTCCCTAGAAAGGCCAAAATCTAGGAAGAAACCTAGAGAGGAACCAGGCTATGGGGGGTGGCCAGTCCTCTTCTGGCTGTGCCGGGTGGAGATTATAACAGAACATGGCCAAGATGTTCAAATGTTCATAAATGACCAGCATGGTCGAATAATAATAAGGCAGAACAGTTGAAACTGGAGCAGCAGCACGGTCAGGTGGACTGGGGACAGCAAGGAGTCATCATGTCAGGTAGTCCTGGGGCATGGTCCTAGGGCTCAGGTCCTCCGAGAGAGAGAAAGAACGAGAGAATTAGAGAGAGCATATGTGGGGTGGCCAGTCCTCTTCTGGCTGTGCCGGGTGGAGATTATAACAGAACATGGCCAAGATGTTCAAATGTTCATAAATGACCAGCATGGTCGAATAATAATAAGGCAGAACAGTTGAAACTGGAGCAGCAGCACGGCCAGGTGGACTGGGGACAGCAAGGAGTCATCATGTCAGGTAGTCCTGGGGCATGGTCCTAGGGCTCAGGTCCTCCGAGAGAGAGAAAGAAAGAGAGAAGGAGAGAATTAGAGAACGCACACTTAGATTCACACAGGACACCGAATAGGACAGGAGAAGTACTCCAGATATAACAAACTGACCCTAGCCCCCGACACATAAACTACTGCAGCATAAATACTGGAGGCTGAGACAGGAGGGGTCAGGAGACACTGTGGCCCCATCCGAGGACACCCCCGGACAGGGCCAAACAGGAAGGATATAACCCCACCCACTTTGCCAATGCACAGCCCCCACACCACTAGAAATGTGTGAGATAGTCATACAGTTTTTGCAAAATTGTGAGCTGGTTAATTAAATAATATATATTTTTTATATATATATTTTTTTTTACAGTAAATGCTCTTAAACTGGTCATAAGACAACGTCCTATTTCATCATGTAACCTTGCAGGGCTTTCACAGTTGAAGAACATTCTCACTTTTGGATGAGCTACATTGGTCCAATTATTATTATTTTTATTTTTATTTTTTTAAGGAATCATATCAAGATATGCCCATCTGCTCAATGTGCTCGAAATAGCAATAACCTCATTAAATGTGCCCACAATTTGTGTTGACACTGTGATTATAGTGCGCAAAGAACTGGGATCGAGAAGGTTGTGTGCAAAATCCAGACATAAGAGATTGCCACCAAAGAAACAAAGTGTTGTAGATGAGACAAAAACATTCACACAGGAGAGAGAAGGTAGGTTTTCCATGCAATTTGTTTTGCTTTTTGGATACAGAAATCATGCTGGATGATTCTGTAGCTCAGTTGGTAGAGCATGGCGCTTGTAACGCCAGGGTAGTGGGTTCGATTCCCGGGACCACCCATACGTAGAATGTATGCACACATGACTGTAAGTCGCTTTGGATAAAAGCGTCTGCTAAATGGCATATATTATTATTATTATTATGATTCAGCATAGTTACAGTAGTTAGCTAGGTAGCTAGCTAGCCTAGTGTTGGCTAGCTAATGATGGCTTTCTATCTGGCAAATATTAGCAAGCTAGAAAACTACCTATGCTAAATCCTCCAACAGAATACCAAAAACTAGCTAGGTACTATAAAGCTAGCTCGCAAAAGTTAGCTGATGATTTTGGTAGGCTAGCTAAACCCAGCTAGCTAAATTAGTTTACTTCTGAAGAATAGACATTTGGGATTAGCACATTTCTAGCTAAATAGATAGTTTTCTAACCTTGACAATTTACGTTAGCTAGCTAGCCAGCTAACTTTAGCTGGCAAATAGCTAGCTAGCTGATCTTATCTTCCCAGAACCTTGTTCTCGGGGTATCAGTACTCAAGGGTCAAATATACTGGTAACTAACTATGTTTGTCTGTGGTATTACGTGAGACACACCCAGCACATTAACTTTAGCAAGCTAGCTAGCTACTTGTGTCAACACACCTAGTTTAACAAAATGTAAACCTAGCTATCTTATTAGTGCTAGAAAACATCATTATTAGTATAATGATAGCTGGATAACACAACAACTAGGTAGCTAAGGTAATGTAATATATAAGTACACATTAATTACAAGTAAGTACCCATCAAGATACACTTCATTTTAACTAGCTAAATAACTAGTAACTACATTGTAATTAGGCAGATATTACATGTAGTCTACTCTGTGGTGTACTAGTGTGTTTATCATCCTACTTGATGGTGCTTCCAGAAGCTTTAAGATGAGGGTCAGACTGTCTGGATGGGTACTGTACTGTATAAGTACACATCAATTGCAAGTAAGTACCCATCAAGATACACTTAATTTTAACTAGCTAAATCCTGTGTAACACCATTAGATACAGTCATTGTAAATAATAATTTGTTCTTAACTGACTTGCATAGTTATATAAAGGTTAAATAAAATAAATAAAAATACTACATGTGTAAATACTACCCTACTCTGTGGTACTAGTGTGTTTATTACATGTACTCTTTGCTGTACAGTGAGTTTATCTTCCCACTTACATTTACATTTACATTTAAGTCACTTAGCAGACGCTCTTAATGAGGTTCAGGCTGTCATAATGGGTAACGTACACATTAATTATATGTTTATTTTTAAATGATAACCTGGGATGAACTCCAGATGCCAGAAGCCAGTCAGTCAGTCAGAGGCTGACCAATATCTGATCTGTTTCTGTACACTCAACCAAGTCAAACTTTTGGGGGACAAATGGTAACAACATCATTGAGTGGAGATTCTGAAGTGCGCATTCACAGGTAGGTAATTAGAGCCTTTTGAGCTTCCAATCTTTGTAATCTTGAACACCCAGTTGTTACTGAATCGGATGCACCTGAGAAGAAAACAAAACACTACGTTTGTGATCTTGGACATTTGTAACAAGCATGGAAATGGTAACAAGCGTTCATTGTTACACCTATGTAATTACATATTGCAATTACCCTCAGTTACGTAATGTTTTTACAGTGTACCTTTGAGTTATTACATTTAACTGCAATACTTGTTATAGTGTCATCACATGTAATAACACTTGTAATTACACTGAAGTGTTACCAATGTGTCACGTGTCGGTCTTCCGTGGTCTTGGTTCATATTGTAGAGCGAGACATTCACACATATGTCCACAGCGTCCAGTAGGAACTGTTGTAGAACTATAACAGTGGCAGTGGATATACAAGAGCAGAGAAATATAACCTTGTCCGATTAGATCTCAACCCAGACACTGACTCATTGAGACATTCTGCACATTTAATGGCCTTAAAATGGTTCTATTTGATCACATGATAAGATCCGATATTGATCCTGTTTCAGAATGGGCTCTTGAAGATATGGGTTTTATACTGTCAGTGCAGTGGCAATACAGCATGTAAACTATGCAGTTATATGTAATACCGTACCTGTTTCTGGTGCAGTCATTTGCAAATCCATGTAAATTGCAATATTCAAATGAGAATGGTGCTGTTGATGTTGTAATGTTCATTGCATTACAAGCTTATTTTAATAACTTGGGGCATGTACAACATAACACATGCACTGTGCATGGCTGAAAATATGTCTGCTTGAAGTCCAGTTTAATACTCACTTCCTAGATAATTAGAATTATGCAGATACCCCTAATCTAAGTGTTGTTTATCATTTTAGTTCATGACACAGACGAATAGCCCATTGACATGAACACACGGTACCTACAGTATTAGTCTGTCTGTGCCCTTGTCATCAAGATCCAACATCCAAATGTCATCAGAAAATGTATAAACCAACCACACATTCCTCAGTATAAACATGGACACCTAGTTTGGTCACAAACCAGAGAAATACTCCCTTTAAAGTATAAATCAGATTTTCCCGATCTAACATCTGCCTTTGGGCATTTTTCCAACAAGCAATTCCGAGACCCTAAAGGCAACTGCTTATGCGAGTTGCATAATTTGAGAAGCACTACAAGCAAAACGATTAGACTCTGTAGGCTTGTTTCTCACCTGAGGGCATTTGTTTTAGCATGCATATTGTTTTGTTTGTTTTTACTGTATGCACTCGCCTCATACATAATGCAGAGAGACTTTACCGACAATTACAACGAGAAAATCACAATAGAAAATGGATGCCGAGGCAGAAGTCCTCCTCTCCAATAAGAAGTATCGGCTCAGGGAGGAATTCTGAGCAGAGTGGACTGACTTTTAATTAGCATAGTTTGTGCTGGCGTCAGAACAGCAGATTGGCTGGTTAGATTGGTCGTTTCATGATGTGATGTATCCATAGAAACCATAGGGGAGGGACCAGTGCTTGAAACCAATTGGCAGTTCAACAAACCGTTAGCCATAGTAAACAGAAGAGGACCATTTGCAAGTGACTTCAGAAGAATCCAAAGTTGGTGAGATCAGAGGGAAGTATGGATGCTATTATGTTGCCATTTGTGATCCTCAATTCATCTCTACAACATCAGTAACGTTTTTGCTGCTTTTAAATGTGCTAATAAGTCAATGACACGAACACACTGATTTTGTATTAATTTTAATCATGATATTCCCCATGATGAAAACAGCTTTGTATGGATTGTGAGTAATACCTGTTTAGTTGAGATATCCAATTGGGTAAAACAGGTGACATACAAAGTTTAAGGATACAAAATAAATGTAATTGTTACAAAACTCGAGAGACTGTAAGAGACCTATCTATTTTTGTATTTTTGAAAAATGCATTGTCATTTCCAGGACATGTTATGTTAATCAGTCATTGTTTCAGTAACACATGGTCAATTGGTAAATGAAAACCTTTCCAAGCACTAAGGGGCTGAGATTAGGTTCAGCGCATTATTTTGGGGAGCTTCAGGAAATACAAGGGAGTTTCACAGGGGACTGAGGTAGATATGGGTGGAGAGGTAGGGGGAAGGGTAGGGGGAAGGCTCCCCAAAATAATATGCTGAACTTAATCTCAGCCCCTTAGTGTTTTGCATAATGCCCCTTGTGGGACTCCCATCCACAGTCCACGAGTCACTCAGAGCAGACATCTGGAAGGTACAGGTATTAACAGAGAAGGTACAGGTACAGTAGTAACAGCCAGAGAAAGACACATTTAGAACTCTATGTATGGGAGTGCATTAGGGGCCTAGCTACCTCCTTTTAGATTCCGACACTCCCTCATATTTCATCTCTTACTGTGTTGCTGTTGTAAAACACCATCTTCACATGGGGCACCAGTTTTGTAGGGAAGGTTCCTATCTGTAACGATGTGTTATGAAAATATAATTACATTCCTCAGTTGTTAATTATGAGTTATGTATTTAAATGTTATGAGGCACCAGCAGGTCCATAGCTAGGGTCTTAGTTCTATGGCCAGGTGTCATTATTACATTTACATTTACATTTAAGTCATTTAGCAGACGCTCTTATCCAGAGCGACTTACAAATTGGTGCATTCACCTTATGACATCCAGTGGAACAGCCACTTTACAATAGTGTATCTAAATATTTTAAGTTTAAGTTATTGCATGTACTTATCCATTTGAGATTTATTCAAATTTTGGCCCATTAATGCCTCTGACATGTGGTAATGTCAGAAGCAATGGTAATGGTAATGATAAAAAGTAGTGTTATAATCTACAGTTTTCTTAACATTTTGTTTTAATTATTGTGATATGTTTTACTGGTTCGGCGTACCCCCACTATTTATTTTGTCGGAATGCCTTACCGGACCGTACTGCCTTACTTTCACTCCTGATGTCCACAGGTAGGAGTGAAATATACTACTTTTTGTATAAATAGTTTTCTGAAATATTGTATATAAATATGCAAATTAGGTGATATCTCAATCAGATACTAAATGCATGCTCTTCAACCGATCGCTACCTGCACCTACCTGCCTTAAATACCCTACAAACAAACCCTAATACAAAACAGGTGTACCCAATTACCCAAAACAAACGGAAAGAGAATCGATGGCAGCTAATAGGCCGGCAACGACGACCGCCGAGCACCGCCCGAACAGGAAGAGACACCATCTTCGGCAAGGTTCGTGACAGACAGATACAACGAGACAGAGTTACACATGGAGTAAAACAAACATACAGTCAATAATACAGTATTAACAAGTCTATATACAATGTGAGCAAATGAGGTGAGAAGGGAGGTAAAGGCAAAAAGGCCATGGTGGCAAAGTAAATACAATATAGCAAGTAAAACACTGGAATTGTAGTTTTGCAATGGAAGAATGTGCAAAGTAGAAATACAAATAATGGGGTGCAAAGGAGCAAAATAAATAAATAAATTAAATACAGTTGAAAAGAGGTAGTTTTTTGGGCTAAATTATAGGTGGGCTACGTACAGGTGCAGTAATCTGTGAGCTGCTCTGACAGTTGGTGCTTAAAGCTAGTGAGGGAGATAAGTGTTTCCAGTTTCAGAGATTTTTGTAGTCCGTTCCAGTCATTGGCAGCAGAGAACTGGAAGGAGAGGCGGCCAAAGAAAGAATTGGTTTTGGGGGTGACTAGAGAGATATACCTGCTGGAGCGTGTGCTACAGGTGGGAGATACTATGGTGACCAGCGAGCTGAGATAAGGGGGGACTTTACCTAGCAGGGTCTTGTAGATGAAATGGAGCCAGTGGGTTTGGCGACGAGTATGAAGCGAGGACCAGCCAACGAGAACGTACAGGTCGCAATGGTGGGTAGCATATGGGGCTTTGGTGAGAAAACGGATTGCATTGTGATAGACTGCATCCAATTTGTTGAGTAGGGTATTGGAGGCTATTTTGTAAATGACATCGCCAAAGTCGAGGATTGGTAGGATGGTCAGTTTTACAATGGTATGTTTGGCAGCATGAGTGAAGGATGCTTTGTTGCGAAATAGGAAGCCAATTCTAGATTTAACTTTGGATTGGAGATGTTTGATATGGGTCTGGAAGGAGAGTTTACAGTCTAACCAGACACCTAAGTATTTGTAGTTGTCCACGTATTCTAAGTCAGAGCCGTCCAGAGTAGTGATGTTGGACAGGGCACTAGGCCCGCTGGGTATTTGTGCGGGCTTGTTTGTGTTACTCTGGGTTTGATGGTGTGAGTTATTCATGTATTTATTCTCCGGACTATTTTGTCCTGTTAGGACTGGCAACTTATATACGCCCTGTGTGTTGGCGTGATTGTTTTTGTTGCGCTGGGGAATAAATGTGAAAGAAAGACTGAACCCTGCTCTCTGCGCCTGATTCCACCCACCACTCCTAGTTGATTGTAACAGAAGCCCGCACCGCTGAAATGGAATCAGCAGGAGCAGCGACCACCCCTCTCCCCACTATGGAGGAGCGCGTTCATCACCACACAGCTGTCCTCCATCGGATTGGTACCACGATGGACCAGATGATGGAGAGGATGGAACGATGGGAGAGGAGTGGTCTACCGACGTCTACCCCAGCTCCCCCCCTGCCGACACCACCTACTCCACCTACGTCGTCCTTTGGGTCCGGAGCACTGCATCTCTCCCCCCCGAGGGAGTACGATGGAGCGGCGGCTGGGTGCCAGGGATTTTTGCTCCAGCTAGAGCTCTACCTGGCTACCGTGCGTCTGGCTCCCTCGGGTGAGGAGAGTGTGAGCCTCCTCGTCTCCTGTTTAACGGGCAGGGCCCTGGACTGGGCTAACGCGGTCTGGAACAGTCCAGACTCGGCTCGGGACAACTACCTTGAGCGACTGTTCCACCTCAGACAGGAGACAAGGAGCGCACAGGACTTCGCATTGGAGTTTAGGACCCTAGCTGCTGGTGCTGGGTGGAATGACAGGGCCCTGATAGACCATTACCAGTGTAGTCTCCGGGAGGACGTCCGCCGGGAGCTGGCTTGCAGGGACACAACTCTCTCCCTGGATGAACTAATAGACATGTCTATTCGATTGGACAACCTGCTAGCTGCCCGCGGGCGTTCAGAAGGGGTCCTGTTAATTCCACCTTCCAGCTCTCCCACTCCCACTCCGATGGAGTTGGGAGGAGCTGCATCTAGGGGGATCAGAGGGGGCTCCTCCTGCTCCTATTGTGGACGGAGAGGACACACTTCGGACCGGTGTTGGAGGAGTCCCTCTGGGAGTCGAGAGGGTAGGCGGAACACTCCTCGGCCACCCCAGATGAGTAAGCACCAAACTCACCCAGAGCTCCCTGTTGGTCACATGTTTTTGTTAACTTTTTTCCCTGCGTTTTCCCCCTCTCTTCAGCATAAGGCGCTAGTCGATTCAGGCGCAGCTGGGAGTTTTATGGATCGTGGACTCGCCCGTAAATTGGGTATTCTGTTAGTGCAGATAGACCCACCTGTCCCCGTGCACTCCTTAGATAGCCGACCGTTAGTGTTATGCTGGTGAATGAGGACCCAAAAGCGACTTAGCGAAAACAGAGTCTTTATTCCAGTAAATGGCAAAAGTAATAATCCTGGAACACTAAAGAAGAAAACAAAACAGGAAAAAACTTAAATCCACTCGTAGTAACGAGGACAGACTGGAGACTCGATCATTGACTGCAGGTTGCTTCGGGAAGGCACCGACCGTAGCAGACTAAGACACCTGCTCACACGCAGCATCTGAAGGAGACAAGACACGACAGGGCGAGACAAGGACACAGCACAGCGAACATCATACAAGGATCCGACAAGGACAGAAGTGGAAAACAAGGGGAGAAATAGGGACTCTAATCAGAGGCAAAATAGGGGACAGGTGTGAAAAGACTAAATGAGTGAGTTAGGAGAATGAGGAACAGCTGGGAGCAGGAACGGAACGATAGAGAGAAGAGAGAGAGGGAGGGGGAGAGAGAGGGATAGAAAAAGGGAACGAACCTAATAAGACCAGCAGGGGGAAACGAACAGAAGGGAAAGCACAGGGACAAGACAATATATGACAAAACATGACTGTTAGGGTCAGGGCTGGTCAGAGAGGCCACGATTCCTCTGGACATGGTAACGCAGGGGAATCATAGGGAGAGGATCAGTTTCTACCTTATTGATTCACCTGGGTTTCCGGTGATGTTGGGGGTTCCCTGGCTGGCTATTCACAATCCCCTTATTTCCTGGAAACAGGGGGCTCTTAAGGGGTGGTCAGACGAGTGTTCAGAGAGGTGTATAGGAGTTTCCATAGGTGCCACGACGGTGGAGAGTCCAGACCAGGTTTCCACCATGCGCATTCCCCCAGAATATGCCGATTTGGCTATCGCTTTTAGTAAGAAGAGGGCGACCAAATTACCACCCCATCGACGGTGGGATTGCGTGATAAACCTCCAGGAGAACGCTGCACTTCCCCGGAGTCATGTGTACCCGCTGTCACAGGAGGAGACGCTGGCTATGGAAACATATGTCACGGAAGCTCTGAGACAGGGGTACATTCGGCCCTCCATGTCACCCGTCTCCTCGAGTTTCTTTTTTGTGAGGAAAAAGGAGGGAGGTCCGCGTCCGTGCATTGATTATTGAGGTCTCAATTCGACCACAGTGGGTTTTAGTTATCCGCTACCTCTCATCGCTACGGCGGTGGAATCATTCCACGGAGCGCGTTTCTTCACAAAACTGGACCTCAGGAGCGCGTATAATCTGGTGCGTATTCGGGGAGGAGACGAGTGGAAAACAGCGTTTAGTACCACATCAGGCCACTATGAGTACCTCGTCATGCCGTATGGGTTGATGAATGCTCCAGCCAATCCTTTGTAGATGAGATTCTCAGGGACTTGCACGGGCAGGGTGTGGTAGTCTATATTGATGACATCTTGATTTATTCTGCCACATGCGCCGCGCATGTTTCCCTGGTGCGCAGGGTTCTTGGGCGACTGCTGGAGCATGACCTATACGTCAAGGCTGAGAAATGTGTGTTCTCCAAACCAGCCATTTCCTTCCTGGGTTATCGCATTTCAAGCTCGGTGATGATGATGGACTGTGACCACATTAACGCCGTGCGTAATTGGCCGACTCCGACCACGGTAAAGGAGGTGCAGCGGTTTGTAGGGTTTGCCAATTACTACCAGAGGTTTATCCGGGGTTTTGGCCAAGTAGCTGCGCCCATTACCTCACTGCTGAAGGGGGGGGGCGGTGCATTTGCGGTGGTCAGCAGAGGCTGATGGAGCCTTCAACCAGTTGAAGGCACTGTTCACTGGGTCTCCCGTGTTAGCATTCATAGTGGAGGTGGATGCGTCCGAGGCTGGGGTTGGAGCCGTGCTGTCTCAGCGCTCGGGCACGCCACCGAAGCTCCGTCCCTGCGCTTTCTTTTTTAAGAAGCTGGGTCCGGCGGAGCGGAACTATGATGTGGGGGACCGGGAGTTACTAGCTATGGTAAAAGCCCTGAAGGTGTGGAGACACTGGCTAGAGGGGGCTAAACACCCTTTTCTCATCTGGACTGACCACCGTAATCTGGAGTATATTCGAGCAGCGAGGAGACTGAATCCGCGTCAGGCTAGGTGGGCCATGTTCTTTACACGTTTCAGATTTACGATCTCTTACAGACCAGGTTCCCTCAACACTAAGGCCGACGCGCTGTCCCGTCTCTATGACACAGAGAACCGGTCCATCGAACCCACTCCCATCCTTCCAGCCTCTCGGCTGGTGGCCCCAGTGGTATGGGAGGTGGACGCGGACATCGAGCGGGCATTGAGGGTTGAACCTGCGCCTGCACAGTGTCCGACTGGTAGAAGTTACGTACCGCTTGGTGTCCATGATAAGTTGATTCGGTGGGCCCACACACTACCGTCTGCGGGTCATCCAGGGATTGATAGGACAGTGCGGGGTCTTAGGGGGAAATACTGGTGGCCCACCAAGGCTCTATGTCTCTTCCTGTTCGGTATGCGCTCAGAGTAAGGCTCCTAGGCACCTTCCTAGAGGGAAGTTACAGCCCCTCCCGGTTCCACAACGGCCATGGTCCCATATCTCGGTAGATTTCCTTACTGATCTTCCCCCATCTCAGGGGAACACTACCGTTCTGGTCGTTGTGGATCGGTTCTCTAAGTCCTGCCGTCTCCTCCCATTGCCTGGTCTCCTTACGGCCCTACAGACTGCAGAGGCTCTATTTACCCACGTCTTCCGGCACTATGGGGTTGCAGAGGATATCGTCTCCGATCGGGGTCCCCAGTTCACGTCTCGGGTTTGGAAGGCATTTATGGAGCGTCTGGGGATCTCGGTCAGCCTTACCTCTGGTTATCACCCCGAAAGTAATGGGCAGGTGGAGAGAGTAAACCAGGAGGTGGGCAGGTTTCTGAGGTCGTATTGCCAGGACCGGCCAGGAGAATGGGCGAGGTACGTCCCATGGGCAGAATTAGCCCAGAACTATCTTTGGCATTCGTCCACGAATATGTCGCCATTCGAATGCGTACTGGGCTACCAGCCGGTCCTGGCTCCGTGGCATCAGAGTCAGGCCGAGGCTCCTGCAGTGGAGGAGTGGGTACAGCGCTCTAGAGAGACCTGGCGGGCAGTCCAGGATTCTCTCAGGCAGGCCAGTGAACGGCAGAAGAGAGACGCTGACCGCCACCGCAGCGAGGCCCCGGTGTTCGCATCAGGGGACAGGGTCTGGCTCTCGACCCGAAACCTGCCCCTCCGCCTGCCCTGCCGGAAGCTGGGGCCGCAGTGTGTAGGGCCATTTAAAGTCCTGAGGAGGATAAACGAGGTGTGTTATAGATTGCAACTTCCCTCTTATTATCGTATTAACCCCTCGTTTCATGTGTCTCTCCTCAGGCCGGTGGTAGCTGGTCCCCTACAAGACAGTGAGGTACCGGAGGTCCCTCCACCCCCTCTGGACATCGAGGGGTCCCCGGCGTACACAGTACGAGCTATTCTGGACTCCAGACGCCGGGTGAGGGGCCTGCAGTACCTCGTGGACTGGGAGGGGTACGGTCCGGAGGAGAGGTGCTGGGTACCGGGGAGGGACATTTTAGATCCTTCCCTCTTGAGGGATTTCCATCGCCTCCACCCGGATCACCCTGCGCCTCGTCCTCCGGGTCGTCCTCGAGGCCGGGGTCGGCGCGCTGCGGGAGCCGCGCGTCAGGGGGGGGGTACTGTCACGAACCTTGTCGAAGATGGTGCCTCTTCCTGTTCGGGCGGTGCTCGGCGGTCGTTGTCGCCGGCCTATTAGCTGCCATCGATTCCCTTTCCGTTTGTTTTGGGTAATTGGGTACACCTGTTTTGTATTAGGGTTTGTTTGTAGGGTATTTAAGGGCACTAGGCCCGCTGGGTATTTGTGCGGGCTTGTTTGTGTTACTCTGGGTTTGATGGTGTGAGGTATTCATGTATTTATTCTCCGGACTATTTTGTCCTGTTAGGACTGGCAACTTATGTGTGTTGGCGTGATTGTTTTTGTTGCGCTGGGGAATAAATGTGAAAGAAAGACTGAACCCTGCTCTCTGCGCCTGATTCCACCCACCACTCCTAGTTGATTGTAACACTGTCGAACTGCTTTGCTTTATCTTGGCCAGGTCGCAATTGTAAATGGGAACTTGTTCTCAACTTGCCTACCTGGTTAAATAAAGGTGAAATAAAATAAAAAATAAAATAAAATATGCAATATCACGCAAATAAAATTTTCTACGAACTGGATGAAGTCAGCCTAATTATTTTGGTTTCATTTTATTAAGACACTCTGGGACTGGACTTACACTTACACTAAATACT
This sequence comes from Oncorhynchus gorbuscha, assembly GCF_021184085.1. Taxonomy (NCBI): domain Eukaryota; kingdom Metazoa; phylum Chordata; class Actinopteri; order Salmoniformes; family Salmonidae; genus Oncorhynchus; species Oncorhynchus gorbuscha. Next base: position 61,242,498 of record NC_060184.1, read on the forward strand.
TTTTTCATCTTTACATCTGTAAAATACAAAAGAAAGGTATGTAAAATGCATTTTTTTGTTGACATTTTAGAAAAAAAAATAGGACAACATCAATTCCCTGTCTAAACTCAGCAAAAAACGTCCCTTTTTCAGGACCGTCTTTCAAAGATAATTTGTTAAAATCCAAATAACTTCACAAATCTTCATTGTAAAGGGTTTAAACTCAGTTTCCCATGCTTGTTCAATGAACCTTAATGAACATGCACCTGTGGAACGGTCGTTACGACACTAACAGCTTACAGATGGTAGGCAATTAAGGTCACAGTCATGAAAATTTAGGACACTAAAGAGGCCTTTCTACTGACTCTGAAAAACATAAAAATAAAGATGCCCAGGGTCCCTGCTCATCTGCGTGAACATGCCTTAGGCATGCTGCAAGGAGGCATGAGGACTGCAGATGTGGCCTGGGCAAAAAATTGCAATGTCCATACTGTGAGACGCCTAAGACAGCGCTACAGGGAGACAGGACGGACAACTGATCGTCCTCGCAATGGCAGACCACGTGTAACAACACCTGCACAGGATCGGTACATCTGAACATCACACCTGCGGGACAGGTACAGGATGGCAATAACATCTGTCCGAGTTACACCAGGAATGCACAATCCCTCCATCAGTGGTCAGACTGTCCGCAATAGGCTGAGAGAGACTGGACTGGGGGCTTGTAGGCCTGTTGTAAGGCAGGTCCTCACTAGACATCACCGGTAACAATGTTGCCTATGGGCACAAACCCACCGTGGCTGGACCAGACGGGACTAGCAAAAAGTGCTCTTCACTGACGAGTCGCGGTTTTGTCTCACCAGGGGTGATGGTCGGATTCTCGTTTATCGTCGAAGGAATTAGCGTTACACCGAGGCCTGTACTCTTGAGTGGATCGATTTGGAGGTGGAGGGTCCATCCTGGTCTTGGGCGTTGTGTCAGAGCATCATCGGACTGAGCTTGTTGTCATTGCAGGCAATCTCAACGCTGTGCATTACATCCTCCTCCCTCATGTGGTACCCTTCCTGCAGGCTCATCCTGACATGACCCTCAAGCATGACAATGCCAGCAGCCATTCTGCTCGTTCTGTGCGTGATTTCCTGCAAGACAGGAATGTCAGTGTTCTGCCATGTCCAGCGAAGAACCTGGATCTCAATCCCTTTGAGCACGTCTGGGACCTGTTGGATCGGTCGCTGATCGGTCCCTTACAACTCACAGCAAGAACTGGCAAATCTGGGCAGTCCATGAGGAGGAGGTGCACTGCAGTACTTAATGCAGTACTTGGTGGCCACACCAGATACTGACTGTTACTTTTGATTTTGACCCCCCCCCCCTTTGTTCAAGGACACATTGTTCCATTTCTGTTAGTCACATGTTTGTGGAACTTGTTAAGTTTATGTCTCAGTTGTTGAATCTTGTTATGTTCATAAAAATATTTACACATTTTAAGTTTAAGGACAACCACACACAATTTGGTGAATGCTTCTGAGGCGTGTGGGAAGAGTCTTTCGGAAAATGGCAGTTAAAGAGAAGGACACAGAATTTAGATGACCAAACGCCAAACACCTGATTAGACCCAATCACCATCTCTTCAATATAAGTTATAGTCCAGTTTGTAACATTCTCTTTTGTGTGATTCAATGCAGTTGAGCTTTGAAATTATGGATATGTATCCATTTAAAGGGGGTTAAAATTCATGACATTTTGATGACCATAGGAAAAATAATTATACTTTTTATGACACTTTTTTATCATACCGCATGTCAGAGGCATGAAAAGGGACAAATGGACTTGAAAACGGGTGGTATAGCCTATGCTCCAAAATGCTATATTGTTCGACGAGAACAGATATTTTGCCAAGGCAGAGATGAGTGGCTACACCGAGACGCATGCGGGCAGCAGTGGACGCATCAACTCTGGCCTAATGACAATCGCCAAATGTCATTACACTTTTTGTTGTTTTGTTTAACAGATGTCTCTTTCCATTCACCACTGTTTGGAGGCTGGAAATATGTTGCGAGTGGATGCATGTGTGTAGGTGGCCTAGTAAAGGAGCCCTGTGAAGTGATTGTTTGACAATCAGATAAAAACATGACTGGTTGTGTCAATGCCACAATAACATGTGAAGATTTGTCATTTCACTTTTAAAATATATTACAACTAGGCCCACAGGGATCACATTGAATTAAAACCGTTTAAGAATCCGCCCCTTTTTTCAATTTTCGCCTAAATAATACACCCAAATCTAACTGCAAGTAGCTCAGGACCTGAAGCAAGGATATGCATACCATTTGGAATGGAAACACTTTGATGTTTGTGGAAATGTGAAATGAATGCAGGAGAAAATAACACATTAGATCTGGTAAAGAAAACATGCCATTTTTTTGTATTTTTTTTACCATCTGTAAGGGTTTTCTTGCGGTGAAGTAGAGGCGGACCAAAACGCAGCGTGGTTATATTGATTCATGTTTAATAAAAAAAGATAAACACGAACACTACAAAACAATAAACGTGGAAAACCAAAAACAGCCCTATCTGGTGCAAAACACAGAGACAGGAACAATCACCCCCAAACACACGGCGAAACCCAGGCTACCTAAGTATGATTCTCAATCAGAGACACCTACTGACACCTGCCTCTGAGAACCATACTAGGCAGAAACATAGAAATACCCATAACCTAGAAAAACAAACATACACTTCCCACCCAACTCACGCCCTGACCATACTAACTAAATACAAAACAAAGGAAATAAAGGTCAGAACGTGACAGTACCCCCCCCCCAAAGGTGCGGACTCCGGCCGCAAAACCTTGACCTATAGTGGAGGGTCTGGGTGGGCGTCTGTCCGTGGTGGCGGCTCTGGCGCGGGACGCGGACCCCACTTCATTATTGTCTTCGTCCGCCTCATTGTCCGCCTCCGTGGCTCTCTAACCATCGCAACCCCTCTCAATGACCCCACTGGACAGAGGGGCAGCTCGGGACAGAGGGGCAGCTGCTCGGGACAGAGGGGCAGCTGCTCGGGACAGAGGGGCGGCAGCTCAGGACAGAGGGGCTCTGGCGCCTCTGGGCTGAGGGGCTCTGGCGCCTCTGGGCTGACTGGTGGCACTGGTGGCCCCTGGCTGACTGGCGGCCCCTGGCTGACTGGCGGCACTGGCGGCCCCTGGCTGACTGGCGGCACTGGCGGCCCCTGGCTGACTGGTGGCACTGGAGGCCCCTGGCAGACTGGCGGCGCTGGGCAGACGGGTGGCTCAGGCGGCGCTGGGCAGACGGGTGGCTCAGATGGTGCTGGGCAGACGGGTGCCTCAGGCGGCGCTGGGCAGACGGGTGGCTCAGGCGGCGCTGGGCAGACGGGTGGCTCAGATGGTGCTGGGCAGACGGTTGCCTCAGGCGGCGCTGGGCAGACGGGTGGCTCAGATGGTGCTGGGCAGACGGGTGGCTCAGATGGGGCTGGGCAGACGGGAATCTCCGGCAACGCTGGGCAGACGGGAAGCTCCGGCAACGCTGGGCAGACGGGAAGCTCCGGCAACGCTGGAGAGGAAGGCTCTGACAGCGCTGGACTGAGTAGCTCTGGCGCCTCTGGACTGAGGGGCGGGAGCTCTGGTAGCGCTGAACAGGTGGGAGACTCTGGCTGCGCTGGAGAGGAGGAAGGCTTCGGCAGCGCTGGACAGGCGGGACGCACTGTAGGCCTGATGCGTGGTGCTGGCACTGGTGGTACTGGGCCGAGGACACGCACAGGAAGCCTGGTGCGGGGAGCTGCCACCGGAGGGCTGGTGTGTGGAGGTGGCACAGAAGCAGAGTGGAATAACTGACATCCTCTAGGTAGAGGGGAGAGAGAACTGGATGGACCGGACCGTGAAGGCGTACTGGAGATCTTGAGAGCAGGGCTGGCACTAACCACCCTGGCTGGATCTTCACCCTAGCCCGGCAGATGTGGGAAGCTGTGATGTAGCGCACCGGACTAAGCACGCGTACTGGGGACACCGTGCGAACCACCGCATAACACGGTGCCTGACCAGCACCACGCTCGCCACTGTTAGCACTGCTAGGAGCACTGTAGTGCTGAGATGGCACAGGACGTGCAAGGCTAGGGAGATGCACAGGAGGCCTGGTGCGTGAGGCTGGCACCATCTTCACCAGCCGACTAGCACGCACCTCAGGACGAGTATTGAGAGCTGACCCAGGTGTCATCAAATCCCCGACACGCTCCGTCGGGCGAATTCCGTGTCTCATGCACCAACACAGCAACTCCCTCATATCTCTCTCCTCCAATTTCCCCATTAACTCCTTCACAGTCTCTGCTTTGCTCACCTCCAACACCAGCTCTGGTTCTGAGCTCCTTCTTGGCTCCTCACGATAAACGGGGGGAGTTGGCTCAGGTCTGACTCCTGACTCTGCCACACTCCCCCTGTGCCCCCCCAAGACATTTTTGGGGCTGACTCTCGGGCTTCCGTCCGCGCCGCCGTGCTTGCTTCGCCAACCTCATTCTCTTGTAACCTTCCGCGCACTGCTCCATCGAATCCCAGGTGGGCTCCGGCACTCTCCCTGGGTCGACCGCCCACCTGTCTATCTCCTCCCAAGTTGTGTAGTCCAGATTCTGCTCCCATGTCCCGAAATCCTTCTCCTGCTGCTGCTTTTGCTGCAGCTGCTGTTTACCACACCGCTTGGTCCTGTTAAGGTGGGTGATTCTGTAAGGGTTTTCTTGTGGTGAAGTAGAGGCGGACCAAAACGCAGCGTGGTTATATTGATTCATGTTTAATCAAAAAAGATAAACACGAACACTACAAAACAATAAACATGGAAAACCAAAAACAGCCCTATCTGGTGCAAAACAGTGAAACCCAGGCTACCTATGTATGATTCTCAATCAGAGACAACTACTGACACCTGCCTCTGATTGAGAACCATACCAGGCCGAAACATAGAAATACCCAAAACAAAAAACATAGACTGCCCACCCAACTCACGCCCTGACCATACGAACTAAATACAAAACAAAGGAAATAAAGGTCAGAACGTGACACCATCATCTTTGAAATGCAAGAGAAAGGCCATAATGTATTATTCCAGCCCAGGCCAGTTTTAGACTGATCCAATGAACCATTGCATATCTGTTCAAAATGTTGTATCAAGACTGCCAAAATTCAATATGTCCTTCTATGATTAGGCCCATAAAATGTTTTGTCCGGTCTGAGGAAGAAATAAGTCTACATTCACCTCTGGTCCACATTCAACTGGTAAAAGTTGATTGTGATAAGATTAAGGAGGAAAAAATACCCTATTAATACATTTTAAGCTAATTTACTGCATACAATTTAAAACAAAAAAATACTATTTGGAGAACAGAAAAGACAAGCAAATGTTTTTTCACAGCCATAATACCATTGCTTGCTATAGCCTCATTTGTTTTTGTATTTATTATGGATCCCCATTAGCTGCTCTCCTGGGGTCCAGCAAAATTAAGGCAGTTATACAATTTAAATTAAAAAGATCAATACATTCACAGGAAATTTCACAACACATTGTGTACCCTCAGGCCCCTACTGCGTGTGTTATTGTGTGTTTGTATGCATATGTCTGTGCCTATGTCTGTGTTGCTTCACAGTCCCCACTGTGATGAAGTCAATCTCTCCTCCACTTTGAACCAGGAGAAATTGACATCCATATTATTAATGTTAACTCTTGGTGTACATCTAAGGGCCAGTCGAGCTGCCCTGTTGTGAGCCAATTACAATTTTCCTAAGTCCCTCTTTGTGGCACCTGACCACATGACAAAACTAGGGCTTGTAGGACCTGCCTTGTTGAGAGTGCTGTTAAGAAGGCAGAGCAACAGACTTTTCCTCATCCTAGCTACTGTTGTATCAATATGTTTTAACCATGACAGGGTTACTGCAAGCAGTTGGTCACCTCAACTTGCTCAATTTCCACATTATTCATTACAATATTTAGTTTATTGTTTAGTGAATGATTTGTCCCAAATACAATGCTTTTAGTTTTTGAAATATTTAGAACTAACTTATTACTTGCCTGCCATTCTGAAACTAACTGCAATCTTTTTTAAATGTTGCATTCATTTTAGTCGCTGTAGTAGCTGACATGTATAGTGTTGAGTCATCCGTATACATAGACACACAGGCTTTACTCAAAAAAGTTTACTGAGGGTTGGTAACAGACTGATTGATTGGCTATTTGAGCCAGTAAAGGGGGCATTACTATTCTTAGGTAGGGGAATTACTTTTGCTTCCCTTCAGGCCTGAGGGCACACACTTTCTGGTAGGCTTACATTGAAGATATGGCCAATAGGAGTGGCAATATCATCCGCTTTTATCCTCAGTAATTTTCCATCCAAGTTGTCAAAACCCAGTGGCTTGTCATTGTTGGTGGACAACAACATTTTTTTTCACCTCTTCCACACTCACTTTACGGAATTCAAAATTACAATTCCTGTCTTTCATAATTTTGGTCAGATATACTTGGATGTGTAGTGTCAGCGCTTATTGCTGGCATGTCATGCCTAAATTTGCTAATCTTCCCAATGAAAAAATCATTAAAGTAGTTGGCAATATCAGTGGGTTTTGTGATGAATGAGCCATCTGATTCAATGAATGATCGAGCGGGGTTTGCCTTTTTTCCCTAAATGTCATTTAAGTTGCTCCAAAGCTTTTTACTATCATTCTTTATGTAATTTACCTTTGTTTCATAGTGTAGTTTCTTCTTCTTTTTATTCAGTTTAGTAACATGATTTCTCAATTTGCAATACATGTGTTAATTGTTTGTGCAGCCAGACATATTTGCCATTTCTTTTGCCTCAACCCTCTCAACCATACCATTTTTCAATTCCTCATCAATCCACGGGGATTGAACAGTTTCTACAGTCGTTTTCTTAATGGCTGCATGCTTATTAGTAACTCGGATAAGCAATTTCATAAATGTGTCAAGTGCAGCGTCTGGTTCACCTCAGCCGATCTATAAACACATTGCCCTTAGCTGTACAATTAGCCGCTACACATTAACTCAGGACCAGGAATAAAAACTATAATTTAATACGTGCAGAGGGATCTGTTACCAGAAAAAGTATTTTATCAACAAAAGGTTCATAAATATGTTTGCTTTATAACTTTTTTTTGTTACAGTTTTAGAGCAAATTCTACATATTTTAGAGCCAATTCTACACATTTTGCCATGTGGCGGGGAAAGTTCTACTTTTGACTCATCTGTCCATAGAACATTCTTCTAGGAGTCTTGACGATCATCCAGGTACTTTTTGGTAAACTTGAGTGAACTTTTCAGTGGAACTGGGTCCCATTATGTCTGGCAAAAACAAAACACTGAATTCCGCAATAAGAACCTCATACCAAAGGCCAAGCATGGTGGTGTTAGCTATACGACTTGCCATCATTGAAGGAACCATGAATTCTATTCTGTGTCAGAGAAAGGATATCCATCCATGAGCTGAAGCTGAAGCACAGCTGGGTCATGCAGCAAGAAAATGATCCAAAACACACAAGCAAGCCTACATCAGAATGGATGAAAAGCAACACATTTAACATTTTACTGCAGTGGGCTAAATCAGAGTCATACAGAGTGATTATTGGTAGTCTTAAACAAATCTACTTTAAAGCAAAAGTATACACCTCACACACATGGTTATGGGCTTAAAAAAAGAAGACACCTGTACCATGTCAGAGATGGAGTTGAAATCTATTAAATTTTGAATTTGCATCCCAATATTACACTTTATACACATCATGGAAGACTGAAATATAATCAAACTGTTTGACATAGAAACACCAGAGTTGCGTTGTAAAATAATTATGAAATTATGACAAATATGAATTACATTCCACCCATGAGGCCAAAGATGGAGGTTTTGGTCATTGACTGCAGGAAAGGGCTACAGTTTTGGAATGGCCTTGTCAAAATCCTGACCTAAACCTGATTGAGAAGTTGTGGTAGGACCTGAAACAAGCAGTTCATCTCGAAAACTGAGTTAAAGCAGTATTGCATCAATGAGTGAGTAAAAATTCCTCCACAGTGATGTGAGAGACTGATCAACAACTACAGGAAGTGTTTGGTTGCAGTCATTGCAGCTAAAGGTGGCACAACCAGTTATTAAGTGTAAGGGGGGGGGGCAATTATTTTTACATAATTGACATTTGCATAATTATTCACTCTCCTGAGTCAATACATGTTTGGGGTTTTAGGCTGGGTTTCTGTACAGCACTTTGTGAATCAGCTGATGTAAGAAGGGCTTTATAAATACATTTGATTGATTGATGTTAGAATCACTTTTCTCTTTCTGGGTGAGTCGCTAAGAGCTTTACACCTGCATATTGTTATGGAAAAAATTCCTTAAGCTCTGTCAAGTTGTTTGTTTTATTTATTTATTTATTTTATTTCACCTTTATTTAACCAGGTAGGCAAGTTGAGAACAAGTTCTCATTTACAATTGCGACCTGGCCAAGATAAAGCGAAGCAGTTCGACAGATACAACGACACAGAGTTACATATGGAGTAAAACAAACATACAGTCAATAATACAGTATAAACAAGTCCATATACAATGTGAGCAAATGAGGTGAGAAGGGAGGTAAAGGCAAGAAAGGCCATGGTGGCAAATTAAATACAATATAGCAAGTAAAACACTGGAATGGTAGTTTTGCAATGGAAGAATGTGCAAAGTAGAAATAAAAATAATGGGGTGCAAAGGAGCAAAATTAATTAATTAATTAAATACAGTTGGGAAAGAGGTAGTTGATTGGGCTAAATTATAGGTGGGCTATGTACAGGTGCAGTAATCTGTGAGCTGCTCTGACAGCTGGTGCTTAAAGCTAGTGAGGGAGATAAGTGTTTCCAGTTTCAGAGATTTTTGTAGTTCGTTCCAGTCATTGGCAGCAGAGAACTGGAAGGAGAGGCGGCCAAAGAAAGAATTGGTTTTGGGGGTGACTAGAGAGATATACCTGCTGGAGCGTGTGCTACAGGTGGGAGATGCTATGGTGACCAGCGAGCTGAGATAAGGGGGGACTTTACCTAGCAGGGTCTTGTAGATGACATGGAGCCAGTGGGTTTGGCGACGAGTATGAAGCGAGGGCCAGCCAACGAGAGCGTACAGGTCACAATGGTGGGTAGTATATGAGGCTTTGGTGACAAAACGGATTGCACTGTGATAGACTGCATCCAATTTGTTGAGTAGGGTATTGGAGGCTATTTTGTAAATGACATCGCCAAAGTCGAGGATTGGTAGGATGGTCAGTTTTACAATGGTATGTTTGGCAGCATGAGTGAAGGATGCTTCGTTGCGAAATAGGAAGCCAATTCTAGATTTAACTTTGGATTGGAGATGTTTGATATGGGTCTGGAAGGAGAGTTTACAGTCTAACCAGACACCTAAGTATTTGTAGTTGTCCACCTATTCTAAGTCAGAGCCATCCAGAGTAGTGATGTTGGACAGGGGGGTAGGTGCAGGTAGCGATCGATTGAAGAGCATGCATTTAGTTTTACTTGTATTTAAGAGCATTTGGAGGCCACGGAAGGAGAGTTGTATGGCATTGAAGCTTGCCTGGAGGGTTGTTAACACAGTGTCCAAAGAAGGGCCGGAAGTATACAGAATGGTGTCGTCTGCATAGAGGTGGATCAGAGACTCACCAGCAGCAAGGGCGACCTCATTGATGTATACAGAGAAGAGAGTCGGTCCAAGAATTGAACCCTGTGGCACCCCCATAGAGACTGCCAGAGGTCCGGACAGCAGACCCTCCGATTTGACACACTGAACTCTATCAGAGAAGTAGTTAGTGAACCAGGCGAGGCAATCATTTGAGAAACCAAGGCTGTCGAGTCTGCCGATGAGGATGTGGTGATTGACAGAGTCGAAAGCCTTGGCCAGATCAATGAATACGGCTGCACAGTAATGTTTCTTATCGATAGCGGTTAAGATATCGTTTAGGACCTTGAGCGTGGCTGAGGTGCACCCATGACCAGCTCTGAAACCAGATTGCATAGCAGAGAAGGTATGGTGAGATTCGAAATGGTCGGTAATCTGTTTGTTGACTTGGCTTTCGAAGACCTTAGAAAGGCATGGTAGGATAGATATAGGTCTGTAGCAGTTTGGGTCAAGAGTGTCCCCCCCTTTGAAGAGGGGGATGACCGCAGCTGCTTTCCAATCTTTGGGAATCTCAGACGACACGAAAGAGAGGTTGAACAGGCTAGTAATAGGGGTGGCAACAATTTCGGCAGATCATTTTAGAAAAAAAGGGTCCAGATTGTCTAGCCCGGCTGATTTGTAGGGGTCCAGATTTTGCAGCTCTTTCAGAACATCAGCTGAATGGATTTGGGAGAAGGAGAAATGGGGAAGGCTTGTGCGAGTTGCTGTTGGGGGTGCAGTGCTGTTGACCGGGGTAGGAGTAGCCAGGTGGAAAGCATGGCCAGCCGTAGAAAAATGCTTATTGAAATGCTCAATTATGGTGGATTTATCAGTGGTGACAGTGTTTCCTATATTCAGTGCAGTGGGCAGCTGGGAGGAGGTGTTCTTATTCTCCATGGACTTTACAGTGTCCCAGAACTTTTTTGAGTTAGTGTTGCAGGAAGCAAATTTCTGCTTGTCAATGTTGATCATTGCTAGACAGCCATTTTCTAGTCTTGCCGTAGATTTTCAAGCCAATTTAAGTCAAAATTGTAACTAGGCCACTCAATAACATATTGGTAAGCAACTCTAGGATTTTGCCTGTGCTTAGTTCTATTCCGTTTCTTTTTATCCTAAAAAACTCCCAAGTCCTTGCCAGATGACAAGCATACCTAGAACATGATTCAGCCACCACAATTCTTGAAAATATGAAGAGTGGTACTCAGTGGTGTGTTGGATTTGAACCAAACATAATGCTTTGTATTTAGAACTTAAAGTTAATTTTTTGTCAAAAAATGTTTAGTTTTACTTTAGTGCCTTATTGCAAACAGGATGACAGTTTTGGAATATTTTTTATTCTGCACAGGCTTCCTTCTTTTCACCCTGTCATTTAGTAACTACAACGTTGTTGTTACATCCTCAGTTTTCCCCTAACACAGTAATTCAACTCTGTAACTGTTTTAAAGTCACCATTGGCCTCATGATGAAGTCCCTGAGTGGTTTCCTTTCTCTCCGGCAACTGAGTTAGGACGGATGCCTGTACAGTGTCTTTGCCAGGGTGTACTGATACACCATCCAAAGTGTAATTAATAACTTCACCATGCTCAAAGGGATATTCAATGTCTGCTTTTTGTATTTTTACCGGTCTACCAATAGGTTCCCTTCTTCGCAAGGCATTGGGAAACCTCTTTGGTCTTTGTGGTTGAATCTGTGTTTGAAATGCACTGCTCGACAGAGGGAACTTACAGATAATTGTGTGGTGGTACAGGGATCAGGTAGTCATTCAAAAATCATGTTAATGGCTATTATTGTACACAGAGAATCCATGAAACGTATTGTCAATAAGTATTGTCACTTGTCAAAGCTAATTGTATCTTCCATACATGTTTGGCTTGCCATAAAAAAGGGGATTGAATACTTATTGACTCAAGACATTTCAGCTTTAAATTTTTAATATATTTTGAAATTATGACATTTTGACATTATGGGGTATTGTGTGTAGTCCAGTGACACAAAATATATATGTAAACAATTTTAAATTCAGGCTTTAAAACAACAAAATGTGGAAAAAGTCAAGGGGTGAGAATACTTTCTGAAGGCTCTGTGGATACCTGTCAGAGGCTGATAAACTCGCTGTGGCACCGGAGCAGCTGCCGGTGTCTAAGGTACTGTTCCTCCATCACCCCTCACTGCCTTGGACCCCCAGCTGTGGGGCGGTCACCACCAGCACAAGCCCCTGGGATCTCAGAGCAGACCAGGCTGCATGGAAGATCTACACATCATCTGGTCTAATACTGCAGCTGTCCATTTAAATTAGCATAGTCGCTCATCAAGTGCAGATCAGAATATACAAAACAACACATTTCTTGTTGCTAAGGAATTATGTAGATGACCATTAATGACTGTTGATAAATAAAAACACGTATTTAATAGAACAATAAACTAACATTCAATGCCATTATGCTATGTAAAGACCAGACACTCAACCCTTCATAATATGTAAAGGCATTCAGTTGCCATAGAATAAACAGTCAGTCTAGTCTAGTCTGCTTAGCTGAGTGCCACTCCATGCTCCTGGTCGCATCTAATTCAGAGTACCTCATCTGCCCTTTACTAGACCTTGTTTGAGGATGAAGGGTCCCGGTCAATACAGGTTTTCATGGACCACTTATTTCATATTTTTCATGCTCCGCCAAGATGAAAAATAGACTGCTCCAAAGGCTTTTAAACACTGAACCAAGTTAGATAATCAACATATGATAGCAGTGGCACAAGTCTTCATTCTCTATAATGGTAGTGATCTATCAGTGTTAAAGGTATATTAAGATTGACTTTGAAGCCGAAGTTACTTCATTTCAGGACAGATAAAGTGGTATAATGATGGATTTGAACTGTTACTGTGTGAAAGGGTGACTTTCAGCACTGCTTCAAGCTGACTGATTTGGCCTAGACAAATGTTTACTCAAAACAAATGTCTATAAATGAATCTCCTCTGTGAATGCAACACAACCTTAAACTTAAAAGAATGTGGCCTGTTTCCCACAACTCCAACAGAAACGCCAGCAAACTCCTCTGTAACCTGTTGAAGCCATTTGCAAGTAAAATCTATCTGTCTGTCTGATCATAACTAAACAAGGAGCCTGATACGGTTCAAGGAGGAACACCTGACACTGCGGTTCAGTGTGATCACTGGGCCAAATACTTCCTCTAATCAACAGGCCTGGGATAAGGTATTCCTGGGGCATCCTCCTCACCTAGAAGCGACACTCTGTGACAGACGCTTTGCATATCAGACCTGGGCGATCGATATGTTATTAGAGAACAACCTCTCGGAGGCATGTCAATTAATTCAGCGCTGTCAAACTCACCAATTGGGCTCCCAGGGAGACGCCTGGGCCTTTTTAACATTGGGCTTGTGGAGCGCATTGGCGACCGTAGTTTCTTCAAGGGTCTCTAAACAACCTTCATTAGTGGTAAATGAGTAATGTGTTTGTCTCATGTCTGCGGTTGTGGCTACTTCTTTCTCTTTAAAGCTGAGATCTGCGATAGGCGATACAGCACCACTGGCCTCCCCCAGGCGCCTTTGTTTTTGTTTTTGCTTTGAGGAAATGAGCATCCAGCATCGTGGTACAAGAAAATAGTCAATTATACTCTGCTGTTCTATTGGGCGTGCAAAGATCTGCAATAATGTTTAAAAAAAATAAAAGTACGGACAACGAATACAATTGTGTTTTATCGATGGCAATTTGAATGCACAGAGACACCGTGATGAGATCCTGAGGCCCATTGTCGTGCCATTCATCCGCCACCATCACCTCATGTTTCAGCATGATAATGCACAGCCCCATGTGGCAAGGATCTGTACACAATTCCTAGAAGCAAAAATTGTCCCAGTTCTTCCATGGCCTGCATACTCACCAGACATTCAGCATATTTGGGATGCTCTGGACCGACGTGTACGACAGCGTGTTCCAATTCCTGCCAAAATCCAGCAACTTTGCACAGCCATTGAAGAGGAGTGGGACAACATTCCACAGGCCACAATCGACAGCCTGATCAACTCTATGCGAAGGAGATGTGCCGCGCTGCATGAGGTAAATGGTGGTCACACCAGATACTGACCGGTTTTCTGATCCACGCCCCTCCATTTTTTTAAAGGTATCTCTGACCAACATATCTGTATTCGCAGTCATGAGGCATCCATAGATTAGGACCAAATCAATTTCTTTGAATTGACTGATTTCCTTATATGAACTGTAACTCAGTAAAATTGTTAAAATTGTTGCATGTTGTATTTATATTTTTGTTCAGTATATATAGTACACATTGAAACCTACATTGAAGCCTACATATGAAGGCCATATTATATACCAATGGCTCTCTATATTGTATACAGTCTTTGAACTTGCCATTGATCCACATTCACATTATGTACTTCTCAGATGAGTGAGTTGAGCTTCAATATTGCAGGTGAAACAGACTGGAATTATACCAGCAGAGATGAATATCAGTCTGGTGAAAAGTCCCAAGCCTCTGACAAGACAAAGGGGGAATAACACCTCAGAACATTTTAGACTGATGCACTGTCTGACACTTTGACTTCGACTTGCTGTAACAAGAAAATCTGGGGTTTTTCCGAGTGTTTTTCTTCTCCCTTTTTCTCTTTCTTACTCACTGCACTTTCTACATAAGATTTATTTCCAGGGTGCTATATACCGTTACAGTTAGCTCTGGCAGACATGTTAAGCGTAAATGTGCAACCTTGCTTCTTTCCCTCATTCGATGTCTCTCCGTGCATGTCTGAAATGATATGTTTAATGACAGAAGGAAAGAAGGAAGAAAAATATAAACTCTTGAAAGACAGACAGATGATTTATGTAACCCTTTGGTCCTTGTGTACAGCAAGCTCTTTGCATGATGCCAGATAGAGCACCATGCTGCTTCTGGACAATCTGTTCCTCCCAGACAGCCATTGTCATGTCAATATGTTGACACCCACACTCATATTGGCTGTTAACTCAGTCTCACATGTAACATGGGCGACACTTGACAAAGGAAGTGCGTTCCTGAGCTGAAGTCTCCCTTGTCAAAAAAGATAAGTTATTGTTGTGCCTGCCTACCCGAGAGCTGACATACTATACTGATTTCTCTGCGGACATTTGTGCCAATTCTGCAATAGGTGGATGACAAAGATGGAGAGAATATTGTTTAAAAATGTGAGGGATGGATTTCCTGCCCTCGCTGGGTTCCAGAGAGGGAAGTGATGGATAAACGCATACCTACAATGCCCTCTCTCTTTGGAGCATTTGTCTGTTGCTTGATTCACTTTTCGCCGACTCTGGTGATATTTCACCAACCTTTTGCTGTGAGACTGCACAGCGGTACATGGCCGAGCTCAGGATGTCTTCATAGGGAGCATTCATTTTGTAGACTGCTGAGCTTACATCTCTGGAAGCTGTTATCGTTGTTATTACTATGCACTACTGAGGAAACAAGAGAGTTTATAGAGAGAGGGGCAAAGAGAGAGAGAGATAAAGAGAGAGGGGGGGAGGCATAGAGAGAGTGAAAACATTTCTATAAATTGATGCATGGAGGATAGGGCAGGCACCATTGAGAGACGAGGAGGTCATTGA
This sequence comes from Oncorhynchus gorbuscha, assembly GCF_021184085.1. Lineage (NCBI taxonomy): Eukaryota > Metazoa > Chordata > Actinopteri > Salmoniformes > Salmonidae > Oncorhynchus > Oncorhynchus gorbuscha. Next base: position 61,257,767 of record NC_060184.1, read on the forward strand.
CCGCCGTGTGATAGAGCATGCTCTAATGTGGTCTGCTGATGAGATAGGCAGACAGGCAGGCATGCAGGTAGAGACAGAGAGGCCATGTAAGACCTGCTCCAGCATGAGACTACTGTGCTGCAGAACGAAACACTGCCTTATAAAAAAAGAACACGAAGCCAAATCTCTGCATAAGGTGTAATGATGTTCTGTTAGATTTCTCCTTCGGTAAACAGCATGGTTGAGTTGGCGATAGTGATCGCAGTGTCAGTTTGTTAACACAGCTGATGGGTCATTTGTCAGTGTAGCCAGAAACGAAGCATATCCATTGATAGTCAAGACTCTAGATGTATTTGAAAACAGTTGTTGAGCCTTGCGATCATTTTTATTGATGCAATCAGTTTTGTGTCTTAGCATGTTGCTCCGCCAATGATAGCACTATCGCTAGCTAGCTGTATCTCCCCATGTTGATAGTGCTTTGCTAGCGGTAGCTCCCCACGTTGATAGCACTTTGCTATCCAAGCACCCCACCCCTCAATCACATTTGCTTTATAGGCACACAATGGCAGCCTCACACTTCCCCAACTTGCACTCTCAGGACAGTTTAAATAAACCTGTAAAGAGTGCAATGCTGTAATTGATTCCCTCTTGTTCCTCCCTCCTCCTCTTCCCTCCATCCTGTCTCTTCCCCTCCTCTTCTCCCCTTTCCTCTCCCTTGCCATTGTCAGCTGTTAAACTTATTTTAGCTCAAGTGCATCTTAATCATCCTCTTCCAGGACCATTGGATATATTTGTTCACCCCCCTCTTTATTTTCCCACCTCCTTCTCCCCCTTTCCATCAGCTTCTCTTTGCACCTTCTGTGGCAGACTGTGAATCCTCCCAGGACGCTACTTCCTGTTAATATGCAGAGCTGCCTTTCTATCCAATCAGTACTTCTGAAAGGTTGTTGCTAATGCTCCCAGAGGACGCAAACAAATCCTGAATACATACAAGGCCCTTCGACAGGGCTGCAGGTGCCATTGTGCACCTAAAGCATAACACCTTGTTTCTCTCATGTCTCGACCAAGGTTCAATTTAGATATAATGACTCTGAAATGGAAATACAACCCATTCATCTTGTCTTTTATTGCCTCGCTGGGAACTTTAAAGTGGTGAACAGGCCACCGCAACTTTCTTTATTTACTGCTTATATAGCAGGCGATACAAATATTGTCATTAAACATTTTGTAATGCTGTAAAACTTCTGTAGCTGAAAATCAAATGTATGTTTTAATATTATTCAATTATTACATTTCCTACTTAGTCTGATTATAAGTAGTTTTATACAAGCCTGTTATGTGATATTCATTGTTTATGTTAGCGGATTAATTGGGTGACATACATTCAATCAATATCATAAAAATAACATTTATAAATTGCCAATTACAGCGGTCTTAAAACAAGACATTGACGACCTATGACAATCATCATCAACTCCAACAAAACACAATCATTTACCGTAATGGCTACAATGGCACTGCCTTCTGAGAATAGCGTAATTATTCAACGAGAGAGTGTGTGAGAGAGAGTTTGAGAGAGAGTGAGAGAGAAAGAGAGAGAGAGGGGGGGGGGGACATTCCATATGTCCCACTTAAGAACCAATGAAGTTGAGATCTCAGGAGGTGAGTTCGGCAGAAACAGAAAGAGCTGACAGGGCGGGTCCGCTCCCCGGGCCTTCCCCGGAACAGCCGAGGCAGGCAATAATCTAACTATAATTAAAGGGTATAAACCATGTCACACTGCCATTAGACCAAATAGCTGGCAACCAATCAACTGTGACATTTACGTTAGAAATTAGCTTTATAAATCACCTATGTTATAATAAGGGGATCTATTTTAAGAATGACATTATTTTTTGCTCGCTTTTTTGAGTTGTGTTTATTTTTCCTCTGAAATTGCCCGCAACTGTATTGTTTTTGTAAATGGTAATAACTTATGGTCCCATTATTTCTGCTGCATGTGCACGTATGTTTCACTGTAGAGGGCTGTGCTCCATTACCTTTTGTGCATGTGTATAATGAACACAGACTGACACAGCGTATCTTAACAGGTGGCTTGGCTGGCTGCAGCTCATAGTGGAGATGAAGATAGATAAGCTCCTATAGAGAGAAGAGCTGTTTTTTCCTCAAGTCTAGTTGGTGCACCCTAACTGCTAATTGTAAGTAACATTTCCAAAATGTTAGGCTATATCCACTGAGATTACATTGGCAGATGTGTGGAAGGCTTTTTTGGACACAATGCATGGAGCACATTTAGTCTTTGTTGGGACACATTACACACAAGCTACACCAAGGTGTCCCAATATAGATACTGCTCCCATACAAAACTCATATTTCATTATGAGCTTTGTACTTCCTTTGTAATTTCATGCTTGCTGTTGTTTGTCTATTTTGTTTTCTGCTGATACTTTGTCATTTCAAAACCATGTCCACACTGGGATTGTAGTGCACACACGAAGGCATCAAAAGGTTGACTGGACTTTCTTTTTACGGCTATAGTAAACATGAAGTGTTTGCCTAAGTGTAGCCTACCGTATTGAATAACATGCGTTTATTTAAACTGAGCTGGTTTTATTGTAGTTTTATTTTCATTCTGTTTTGTTTTATGCATGAATAATTAACTAAGGGGAGAACACACAAGAAAGTGTTCAATCAATGCCAAGATTTTGGTCAAGTTTATACATATTAATGCCTACTCAAATAAACTTCTCAACGTGACCGCTAATGGAAGTAATACCATAATATGCTAGAATGTGAATTATATTTTTTATTTTATGGGCCTAATGGTAAAGACATGTATTTTAACGGTAAACACGTGTTACCTTTAAATGTGGCATGAACACAACCAGTCATTGTCAGGGTTTTCCTGTGGTGAAGTAGAGGAGGACCAAAACGCAGCATGGTTATATTGACTCATGTTTAATAAAAACGGATAAACATGAACACTACAAAACAATAAACGTGGAAAACCAAAAACAGCCCTATCTGGTGCAAAACACAGAGACAGGATCAATCACCCACAAAACCCAACACAAAACAGGCTACCTAAATATGGTTCCCAATCAGAGACAATGACTAACACCTGCCTCTGATTGAGAACCATATCAGGCCAAACATAGAAATATGTTGTGGTCCTTCTGTAGCTCAGTTGGTAGAGCATGGCGCTTGTAACGCCAGGGTAGTGGGTTCGATCCCCGGGACCACCCATACGTAGAATGTATGCACACATGACTGTAAGTCGCTTTGGATAAAAGCGTCTGCTAAATGGCATATATTATTATTATTAAATAGACAAACCAGACATACGACATAGAATGCCCACCCAGCTCACGTCCTGACCAACACTAAAACAAGGAAAACACATACGAACGTGACAGAACCCCCCCCCCCCCCCCCCCCCCAAGGTGCGGACTCCGAACGCACAACCTAAACCTATAGGGGAGGGTCTGGGTGGGCATCGCTCTCTGGCGCTGGACGTGGACCCCACTCCATAATTGTCTTAGTCCACCTCCTTAGTGTCCCTTGAGTGGCGACCTTGGCCTAGGAAACCTAACAATGGGCCCCACTGGACTGAGGTAGCTCGGGACCAAGGGGAAGCTCGGGACCGAGAGGAAGCTCAGGACCGAGAGGAAGCTCAGGAGTGAGAGGAAGCTCAGGCAGGTTGATGGATCTACTAGATCCTGGCTGGCTGGTGTTTCCGGCAGATCCTGGCTGACTGGCGGATCATAGCTGACTGGTGGATCCTGGCAGACTGGCGGATCCTGGCTAAACGGCGGATCTAACTGATCCTGGCCGACTGGCAGATCGTGGCCGACTGGCAGATCTGGCGGATCCTGGCAGTTCTGGTGGATCCTGGCAGACTGGCGGATCCTGGCAGACTGGCGGATCCTGGCTGACTGGCAGATCCTGGCCGACTGGCAGTTCTGGCGGATCCTGGCTGTCTGGCGCATCCTGGCAGACTGGCGGATCCTGGCTGACTGGCAGTTCTGCCGGATCCTGGCTGACTGGCGGATCCTGGCTGACTGGCGGATCCTGGCTGAATGGCGGATCTAACTGATCCTGGCAGACTGGCGGATCCTGGCTGACTGGCAGATCCTGGCTGACTGGCAGATCCTGGCAGATCCTGGCTGACTGGCGGATCCTGGCAGACTGGTAGATCCTGGCAGACTGGCGGATCCTGGCTGACTGGCGGTTCTAACTGATCCTGGCTGACTGGCAGATCCTGGCCGACTGGCAGTTCTGGCGGATCCTGGCTGACTGGCAGATCCTGGCCGACTGGCAGATCCTGGCCGACTGGCAGATCTGGCGGATCCTGGCGGATCCTGGCTGACTGGCGGATCCTGGCCGACTGGCAGATCGGGCACTTCTGGCGGATCCTGGCTGAATGGCGGATCTAACTGATCCTGGCTGACTGGCGGATCCTGGCTGACTGGCAGTTCTGGCGGATCCTGGCTGACTGGCAGTTCTGGCGGATCCTGGCTGACTGGCAGTTCTGGCGGATCCTGGCTGACTGGTGGATCCTGGCAGACTGGTGGATCCTGGCAGACTGGCGGATCCTGGCTGACTGGCGGCGCTGGGCAGACTGGCGGCACTGGCGGCGCTGGGCAGACTGGCGGCACTGGCGGCGCTGGGCAGACTGGCGGCACTGGCGGCGCTAGGCAGACAGGCGGCACTGGCGGCGCTGGGCAGACTGGCGGCGCTGGGCAGACTGGTAGCTCAGATGGCGCTGGGCAGACGGGTAGCTCAGACGGCGCTGGGCAGACGGGCGGCACTGGCGGCACTGGGCAGACTGGCGGCGCTGGTCAGATTGGTGGCACTGGCGGTGCTGGGCAGACTGGCGGCACTGGCGGCGCTGGGCAGACGTTTAGCTCAGACGGCGCTGGGCAGACTGGCGGCACTGGCGGCGCTGGACAGACTGGCGGCACTGGCGGCGCTGGACAGACTGGTAGCTCAGACGGCGCAGGGCAGACGGGCGGCACTGGTGGCGCTGGGCAGCCTGGCGGCACTGGCAGCGCTGGGCAGACTGGCGGCACTGGCGGCGCTGGGCAGACTGGAGGCACTGGCGGCGCTGGGCAGACTGGCGGCACTGGCGGCGCTGGGCAGACTGGCGGCACTGGTGGCGCTGGGCAGACTGGTAGCTCAGACGGCGCTTGGCAGACTGGA